>NC_079206.1:21749981-22054564 GCF_026745355.1 Beta vulgaris subsp. vulgaris
TAAGTACTTTATTAATATTCAATTATTATAACTTTTGCTAATATGTAATGAAAGATATTTAATTGGTAATAATAAGTTTTTTTAATATAAGCATGATGTGATCTGAACTGATCTGAACTTATTTTTTCTAATTTGATCTGATTAGATTTGAAATAAGCAAAAATAAGATGAGCTGAACATAGCCATAAAGAGGGAATAATGCAAAAACCTCCTCTAGAATGAGTTTAGTGAGATTTGATTATTGGCTTTCTACCTAGAAGTTTTAAAATTAGGCAACTACTATATTCTTCTATCTCATACATACATCTATACTTCTATTGTCTTATTTTTTCATAACTTTTCTTTTTTCTTTGAACTTTTTCCCTAAAATTTTCATACTTATTCAAACTTTTTAGAACTATTTTTTTTTCCATAAAATACGCAAAAATAAAATGAGGAAAACAAAAGATTTTAACTTTGTCTTGATAACACATAATAATACTTATTACATTATTACATCCTTTTTAGTCTCTTACCTGAAATACGTCTAAATATCTAAAACAAATTTTATCTTAGATTAAGAAGTAGCACTATATATGATTCGAGTTACTCCAATGTACCAAAACCTTTTGCGACATTTGCGCTGATATAAGTAGTCCTAGAATAAGTAGACAGAAAAGTTGGCCTATTAGAGTATATTTAATGGTTGAATCTTTAAAGGGGTTTATTAAATATTATATAAATTTCTTTATGCTCCACATCACTTGTACCTACTCTATTTAAAATCCTCTATTTTCTTACTTTTAATAGTTAGACTAACTTTTCAGGTCATTAAATTCCCGCTCTTACTATATTTTCTCTCTGCTTATTAATTTGGTTCATCCCAATTCTCACCATATTTATCGTTTTCGGATAATTAAAATACTCTAATGATGAATTGTTATATTTTTTTATTTGTATTATAACTAATTATTTATCTTAATCGAAGTTATTTTAAAAACTTTTTTGCAATATATGAACACAAAAATTAAGCACAAGAGGTGTATGAAAAATGTATGTAAATACCTTAATATTGGACTCTATTTATAGAGAAGAGAAAAATAAAGGTGTTGGTAAATTTTTTTTAAAAAATTAATTTTTATTAGTTAAATATGACAATTATTTACAAATAACAACAAAACAAAATCATGAATAATTACTCAAACATCAGCAATTCAGATCTGATATTAACAACCATTATTGGATGGATACATCACATCTCCCATAAACCAATAAACTTTTGCTACTTGTCACAGCCAACACAAATTTTAAGAGAAAATAGGATGTGAAATGGTTCATGGGGATAGATCATTTAACACCTCTCTCTTCCCTTTTTTCTCTCTCTTTATTGTTTTTTTTTTTTTTTAGACTCTCTTTCCTTATGTTCCTCTCACAGTCCAACTACTGGAGTTTGGACATACTCTAAAGGCTAAAACTTTACAGAAAGAAAAGGAAAACGTTACGAGAACACTGGGGTCTTATTTATTAGGGGGAGATTCAAGAATTAAATAGGTTTCTTGACCACAATACTGATACGAACCCGAGATAAGTGTAGGTGTAACTCGTCTCTTTGCCTATGAAAGTGGTTCCATCTTTACTATTGCAAATGCAATCGCGTCCGAGACTGAAAACCATAATATTAAAATGCAGTGACATGCTCCAAAGTTTATTACATGTGATAAGTGTAGATGTAACTCGTCTCCTTGCCTATGAAAGTGATTCTATGTTCACTATAACAAAAGGCAGCCGCATTCGAGACTAAAAACCATAATATTAAAATGCAATGACATACTCCAACGTTTAGTACATGTGATAAGTGTAGGTGTAACTCGGCTCCTTGCATATGAAAGTGGTTCCACGTTCACTATTACAAATGCAACCGCATTCGGAGACTAAAAACCATAATATTAAAATATAATGACACTCTAAAATTTAGTACATGAGTCTAACATAAATTTGTGCATATGAGGATTAGTAAGTTTTTAATTTTATAACTATTTGAGTACTTTATATATATATATATATATATACTCCTTCCGTTTCCTAAAGATCTTCCCACTTACTGTTCCTACAGATACCAAGGAAAATAAAGTTGTGTGGGGCATGGTGTGAGTAAAGTAGGAGAGAGAAAGGGGTTAAGATAAATAAACAAATAAAAAGGGGTTAAAGTAGGAGAGAGAAAGGGAGTAAAATTGAATTAATAATGTAATGTGGACCATATGATAGTGACATGAGAGGGTAAATAGGGAAATTTGTTTTGCCAAATAAGGAATAAAGCAAAAGTGGGAAGATCTTTTGGAAACACCCTTAAACGGAAAGTGGGAAGATCTTTAGGAAACGGAGGTAATATATATATATATATATATATATATATATATATATAATAATATATATATATATATATATATATATATAGTTTAGTACATGAGTCCAACATAAATTTTGCATAATGCAGAAGCGACGCCGAAATCTGTGCTGAAGTTGATGGGTTTAAAAGGGTTGACATTGTATCATTTGAAGAGCCATCTACAGGTTTTCCATGATCTTTATTGCTTCATTGATAAATTCTATAATTTCAATTTCCTATTAACTTCTTTTACTTTCTATAGTACGAATCAAAATGCAACAAATGCACTTTTACGCATTTCGGTGTATTATTTTGAGCATATATATTTACAACTATATATAAGTAAGAATTATAAAAATTTAATAAAGTTGATAGAAGTGCAAATGAGCCTGGACAACCTAATAAGGAGGAGGTGAGTTAGGTCTACATACAAGTCCAAAGGAGATTTCATACTAAAACCATTTGACAATAATACTAGTAGCTCATCTACCTTACATTATGGTACTTTCTCTCCTCTTTCTCTAATGTGGGACAACTCACATGTGCATAACATATATGAGGTTCAACACTACTTCTCACATGTGAGTGTCCTTAGAATTAGAGCACATTGGTGAAATACACATTAATAATCCTCATTGCAAATGAACGTCCAATAGAGTCCCTTATCCAGTTAAGACCCAACAAATTGTGCTCTGATACCATGATGAAGTTGATATAAGTGAAAATGGGTATGTGCAACCCAATAAGGAGGAGGTAAGTTATGTCCACATATAAGCCCAAAGGAGGTTTCATACTAAAAGCAATTGACAATAGTAGGAGAAGCTTCTGTAGCTTATATTATGGTATTTTATCTCCTCTTCCTCCAATTTGGGACAACTCACATGTGCGAAACATATATGTGATTCAACAAAATTACATTTTAGCAAAGTCATTGCGAGATGAATCTAATAGATCCCAGTATCCCACTTGAATATGTTTTTCATAATGTATAAATCACAAATCTTAGTCAAAATAAAAAGTGTGAATAGTAAAAAAAAATGTGTTTGTTGCATTTAATTTAGAAAGAAGGAAGTATATAGTTTCCCTTAGATTTCCCGAGCACTTTTATGTTTCTAAACTTATTGTTATGTCTCTCGCTAAATTATTGGTACTATATGTCTACTGTCTAGAAGTATAGGCTAGGACAATTATCCAAGAAGCAAAGTGGTTCTCAAGTGAAGACAGATTCCACTAGTAAGTTTCATATAATATTACTTTCTTTTGGCATTTAAGAATATGCCCTTATTATTTTTCATCCCTGTCTTTATTAGTTTATAGTATCAAAACTTTGACAGGCCTACAAATGAGTCTGGTTTGGGAGAGAGTCTGACCACATACGAGCTAAGTGTGATTCTATCCTAGACTAAATTAACAAGTAGTCCACTTAGTTTATATGTTAGTCATTCTCTCCCAATTTTTCTTCCATTATAAATCATATGTGATTTTATTTTATCCTAAATAGTTTCCCTTACGGACTCTTTTTTTTTTATGCGAATCATCTTCATGCAGGTCTGAAAAGTTCATACTCAAGATACAACCTTCATTGCTCTGAGGCAAGTACTAGTGGTACTGGCACCGGTTCATCAAGTGATAATTATGATTTAGGGTATGTATATTTTTATCGCTATATAAGCTTATTTTTCCTCCATCTCTAGATAAACGGGTTAAATATTTATTAAAAACTATATCTAAGAGATTATCTTAATATACTAAAACTATTGTCTACCACTTTAATTCTTTTTAATATATTCATTATCGAGGGCTATCAAGTTTTTTTTTATATCAATATATCCAAACACTTTATTACATATATTTATGTCAAAATCAAAATGTCCAAATCTCTGTAATTTTGTAGAGAATAGAATTAGGGTTGAAAACTTGAGTTTCTCATTAATCATCTCAGAATATATGTGATACACATATTAGGAAACCTAATCAATATGCATCTTTATCTTTAGGCTTCCTAAAATACATATCTCCACATACACCCTTCATCAAGTTGGAGAATTAGTAGGATTGAAAATTCCAAACTTGGACAATAGAAAATCAAACTGCATCTTGCCGAGAGCTTTCGTAAAAATATTGACCAATTGAACTTTCATAGACATAAGACGACTCAATAAGACCATCAATGATAGCATCGTGCACTAAATGACAATCAACTTCAATATGCTTTCTGTGCTCATGAAAAACATAGTTCTAAGCTAAGTAAAGAGCAAACTGACTATCACAAAACAAGAGAATGGATTTGGAATGATGAACTCCTAAACAAAGTAAAAAAAAACCCTTCAACCACTTCAACTCACAAGTGACAGCGGCTATAAATCTATATTCTACTTCCGCAGATGAATGAGAAATAATGTGTTGCTTTTTAGTCTTTCAAGAAATAGGAGATTGTCCCAAGAAAACAATCCAACCTGTCAAGGAACGACGAGTGATAGAACAGATAGCCCAATCGGAATCACACCAACCCTAGAGAGACAAAGCAGAATCGGCACGCAGGAGAAGGCCTTGACCCGACGAGCGTTTCAAATATCAAACCACTCGTAAGGCAGCGTCCTAATGTTCCTGAAGAGGTTCCTGCATAAACTGAGAGAGAACATGAAAAGAATATGCAAGATCAGGCCTACTAACAGCCAAGTATATTAATGGACCAAAAAGACGGCAATAAGTAGCCGCATCCACGAGTGGAGGTCTTGTAGCATGACCTTTTACTCAACAGGAAAACCACAAGGCTTAGCATCCAATAAACCAACCTTAGAAATAATATCAAGAGTATATTTCCTTTGGCATAAAAACAGACCAGCAGAACTACGAGCAACTTCAATGCCAAGGAAATACTTAAGAGGACCTAGATCCTTCATCTTAAAACAATCACTCAAATAGGCTTTGAAAGTAGACAGAGTTGCAATCATTCCTAAAAATAACGAGATCATCAACATAAACCAATACATTAATCTGAGTCGAGCCATGAGTGAAAGTGAAGATGGAGTAGTCAGAATAAGATTGCAGGAAGCCATACCCTTTCAAAGCAGACACAAGCTTAGCAAAGTAGCATATAGAAGCTTGCTTAAGATCATAAAGAGACTTGCGAAGTTTGTAAACCAGCTTAAGACTAGAACACTGAAAACCAGGAGGAAGCTTCATGTAAACTCCCTCAGTAAGGTCACCATGAAGGAATGCGTTATGAACATCTATCTGATTAAAAGAAGCAGCAATAGCTAGAAAAGCACGAACAATGGTCATTTTGGCAATGGGAGCAAAGGTTTCATCATAGTAAACTCTGGCCTCCTGATGATTACTCAAGACAACAAGACAAGATTTCAAACATTCAATCTCACCATTTGATAAATATTGGGTCTGATAGACTCACTAACTCCCCAAAGCCCGCTTGTCAGGCGACAATTCTTCCAATGTCAAAGTGCCAGTATCCTTCAAGGCACGAATCTCATCCTGCATAGAATCGTTCCAACTTGGATCCTTCATGACCTCCTTAAAAGACATGGGATCAGTAGTAGAAACAACAGCAACAAGAAACTTTTGATAATTCACAGAAAAGTTTGTGCAATTTATATAATGAGCTATAGGATAAGGACAACCTGAAGGCGACGACTGAGACGGAGTAGACGAAGATGGACTAGGAGCAACAACTGAATGAGTCACATAATCACATAACAAAATGGAGGGAGTTTTATCCCTCTTACCACGACTCAACTCAAGAGAAAGAGGGTTCACCGTGTCTTTGGGCGGCACTGGAGGAAATGGGATCAGTGGGCTGAGCGGCTGAAGACCGTGGCAAATTCGGCCCAGTAGAGGGAGAGAGAAGTTTGTAGAGTTGGGGGCTGGGATGAAGCGGACGGAACAGGCCCTAGAGCAGACAGACGAGGCCCATCTGAAGCCGACCTAGTGAAGGTAGGGGAGGGAGGCGGGATAACGGGTTGGGCGGCGGTAATTTGTTTTTGGGATGGTATTTGTGTGGGTTGGGCAGGGATGGTTGGAGAGGGAGATTTAGACGCATAATTTTGTGAGGGAGAATTTTGTGAGAGATTGGGCTCAGGATGTGGGCCAATATTACAAGGATATGGATTGGGGGACTCAGGCACGAATTCAGCAAAATCGTAATTAATAGGCACATCACTCATTGGAACAAGAGTAGTAGGAACAATGTTAACTTCCTCCGGAGTCATAATGGAAAAATATGCTAAAAAAAATTCACATCCCTAGAGACAAAGAACTCTTTGGTGTCAAGATAAAGAAGACGCAAACCCTTCTTACCAAAAGGAATACGCAAAAATATGCACTTGCGAATCCTACTTGCAAACTTATCCTCTTTGTTTTATGATTGTGAGCAAAGCATAAACATCCAAATGCCCGAATAGCTTCATAAGTAGGAGGAGAATTGAAAAGAATTTGAAATGGAGATTTATTATTCAAGAGAGGAGAGGGAGTGCGATTTATGAGATGGGAGGCTACAAGAACACTTTCCCCAAAAAAATAAATAGCTAAATTGGCTTTGAAATACAAAGCCCTCCCGACATTCAGAATATGCTTATGTTTTCTCTCTACCCTCCCATTTTTTGAGGAGTGGCCACACATGAAGTTTGGAAGATAATACCAGAAGCATAAAAGTAGTCAAGTAAACAATTGAACTCAGTACCATTGTCACTTTGAGCAACTTTAATAGTTTGAGACTTGAGAGAATTGACGATTAACCATAGCAACAAAAGCCATAAATATATGAAAAACTTCGTTTTTCCCATTAATTAAACCTAAATAGCACGAGAAAAATCATCAACAATAGTCAAGAAATATCGTGCACCACAAGAAGAGGCATGTCTATAACAGCCTCATAAATCACAATGAATCTTTTCAAAAATTCTAATTGCTCTATTCTCACTAATAAGAAATCTATCTCTAGGATGTTTAGCACGAAAACAAATTTCACATGCTTTATTCAAACTACCCTTATGACTACGGATGGGATGAAGTAACTCCACTACTTTCTCCTAGGAATGTCCCATATGCATATGCCACAGCTCCAAGTCCGAAGATGCAGCATAACATATCAGTGCCCACCAAATCACCTCCACTGAAATAGTAAAGTCCATTCCGTCTACGTCCTTTTCCAATCAGCTCCTTCATGTGGTCCTCGATAGCACACATAGAAGAGTTAAATTGCAAAATACAATTCATATCATAAGATAATTGTGAAATCTAAAGCAATTAATTACAACTGAAAGTAGGGACAAAGAGAACATCATGAAGAGTAATAGTAGTATAAAAACGAACAAAGCCTTTTTAATTAGCAAAAACAGTAGCACCATTAGGGAAACCCACTTGAAAAGAAGAAATATCCACTAAGTCATAAAACTAATGCTTTGCACCACTGACATGGTGAGTGGCACCAGTGTCAATGATCCATGAGTCAGAAGCAAACATACTATGCAAAAAACGATCATCTGAAACTTTGGAATTACCAAAGAGGCCTGCAAGAGCCTTCCATTGATCATTAAAAAAAATGATAGATGATGATGAACAAACAACAGGTTGATCAGATGTCGAGGGAAGAGAAGAAGAAGCGGGTTTGGCTTTGACCATGCCACGCCCCTTAAAGGAGTCATCTTTGACAAGATACCCCACAATTCAAAACATTTATCAACCGCGTGACCATGCGTTTTACAGTGACTACAAACCACAAGAGATCAACACTACTGCACAACTTCGTGGCCTACCTTACTGCAATGTCAACAAACAGGCCGCCCACGGCCACAACCCACACTGAACACAAATCCCAACACATTTGGCGCTTTGTCTTTGGCAGTGGTACAAGCAAGATGAATGTGATGTCCTGGGCCACCAATTGGAAGACCCGATCCAGTGACGGTAGTGGGTCGGTGAAGAGAATGGTGGTGCGAAGAGGTCAGTAAAAACCAGCATATAACCCCATGAAAAATTCATGTAACTTACTAGTTTCACAGCGGTTAGCATGCAATATCTCTAGTTGTACGCCCTTTACAACAAGAGCATGAAATAAGGGGTTCATGTTTATGTAATTCTTCCCACAAACAATTTAATTTGCCATAATAAGTTGAAACTGACATAGACTTAGTTTGTTCACATCTAGCAATGACGGATTTTATTTGTTGAATACGTGGACCATTAACCATAGAAATACGAGTTTAAGATGATTCTACAATTGAGATGCCTCACGAAATTTGATAAAGTACTCCTTCCTTCGGATCAATAGTATTAGTGATCCATCAAACTAACATAACATTAATAGTCGTCCGGTCAAGGAAGACAAACTTTTGGTGCGCTTTGTGGGCGGTTTGTATGTCCAATGACTAGTCATCGTAGTTGTTGTGGAGCAACTTTGTTGGGGTTATGAAGTCCCCCAGGCAGTCACCGGGGCCGAGATAAAAAGGTGATTTTGTGTTGATGGTTGGATAAGGTGGCGATGGTAGCGTGGACTTGTCTTTGTCCCCCATCACAACCGAAATATTCTTTTTAGGAGAGAGGCTCCAATACCATGTAGAGAATAGACTTAGGGTTGAAAACTTGAGTTTTTCATCAATAATCTCATAATATATATGATACACATATTAGGAAAACTAATCAATATACATCTCTATCTTTAGGCAACTTCCTATAATACATATATTCACATATTGATCATTGAAATATTTTTGGTATATATTTTTTGTATCATATAAGTCAATACCGATGAATTTTGTTGAATAGACTATCAAATAGAAAGTAGTTATTTGCGAAAATTTCATGACCAAAATAAACATGCATTTCTCATTATTATATAATCATACTTCTTTGATTTTATATTTTAAAAGGTTGATCTTCTTTGAAATTATAAGTTGGCAGTTTCATTAAGAGTGATATGTTTAACTTCTTAAATATTAAAGTCTAACAAATTTTAGATAAATTAGTCCATTGATATACAAATAGTGCCTTGTTTACTTCCTCCATTTCTAATACTTGCAATGTTAAGTTAGGCAAGTGATTTAAATGAACCAATATACTTCCTCTAATTTGAAATATATGAAACGTTTCTCTCAAAAAAAAAAAAAAAAAAACTCTCACATAAAAGAGTGAAGAGTTCTATTTATTTCAAAGGAAAGGATGAACACTGGTTAGAGATCGAGAAGGTTTTGAATTATCAATATTAAAATTATAAATACCAATTTGTCTGTTAACCATCTCTAATCTCTTTCTTAAACCGTATGTCCAAATGCCCTATGTTAACCTTGCAAGTATTAAAAACATAAGTATTTCATACTGTAGCTAGGAAGTTCCGCAACCAACAAAAATATCATTTGTACTTCCTTTATATCATTTCTTTTGGAAGAACTTCCTTTATTTCATAACTAGTCTTCTATGCACGCGAGCATGCGTCGATTGTTTGGGTCTATTTTTAATAAATTTTATCAAAATATAATTATAGAAGTGTGATTTATAATTATTGTTATAAAACCTACTGTAATTTATAAATTTTTTAGAAATTGACATGAACTTATAGATGTAAAGTTTTGTAGTCAAACTAAATTTAATTTGTAATTTTTTTTATTGAGTGACTTTTCTCATCATGTCAAATTACTTTGTTAATGCTTATTTAGTCTATTATTGGAATTTTTGACCCATCTTTAAATTAGGAAAGGATATAATTATACAAAATTTGAATAGCAAAATAAGTATATATATTTAGCTAGAGATAAAAAAAAAAAAACATTTCATTGGGGGACACCATAGCTCCCCCATTGGCTTATATAATAGAGATCTAAGAAATTCAACACAAAACAGTATTATAGTAGGTTTAATAAGTTTAACGTTGTAACATTTGTTACGCTATTTGCTCTGTTGACAATATAAGTTACAAAACTTTGACTACATTTTTTTTCTCATTTTACATAGACATATATGAAAAATTAAATCATGTATGATCTCGTCTAAATTTCTTTTCACTATTTTTTATTTTAAATAACTACTTTTCAAAATTTTCACTAGACGTAGTTAGAGATATTAAACTATACACATATTCACTAAGTTAAATTTTTTAGGAAGTACTTCCTCCGTTCTTCTATTGCGGTAATAGGATTTTTACAGTATTCACTCATCATCTTTAATTATCTTTTTTTGATTTTTACAAAAGGGATTAAAGATATTAATAATTGAAGTTGTGCATTGACAAGCGTGAAAACTCAATTGTTGCAATAGAAAAAGAACCGAGGATATATATGGGTACACGGTGGAACTAATTATTTATACTTATGAATGGAACAGAGATATTCCCATCACAGAGGCACTAAGGTGTCAGCTTGAGATACAGAACAAATTACAGGATCAGTTACAGGTGCATATTTTCCTCAAATCTTATTAGCAATAATATTTTGAACAAAATATTTTAAGACAAAAACACAGAAATTCACCCTAAGTTAGAGAACCCTTTTCTTCTCACAGGTTCAACAGAGACTACAGTCAAGGATAGAGGCACAAGGAAAGTACTTACAAGCCATATTATGCAAAGCACAAGAAGGCATTTCTGTTGATATGTGCTGCCCTAGTAGTAGTAATAGTTGTAATAATAACAAGAATAATTTAGATAATCAGGATAGTATATTATATAGTGGGCATGTTAATACTAAGGAGATGAAATCAGTTTTTGATCAGATCTTCCCTGATCATCGTCATTCCGAAGGTGATCAACAAGATCATAAAGGAGATCTGTTAAAGATTAAGCATGAAGCTGCATCATCAGGAGATTATTGTTCCTTGCAATTAAATTTAAACAATGGTGGTACTAATAACCCTAGCTATGACTTTGGTGGTGCACATGGAGCTGAAGTTGAAGCCAAATTGGTTGCTTACAGAAGATAGTAGAAATTTGACCACAGTTTTAGCTTCCTAACATAAGTACTTTGTTAATGACTTCCCCAATTTCTTAAAAACTTGTTGATGATGTATATGTCCTTATGAACAATCACAAAAGTGATCCTGAATTTTTACAACAATACAAATAGATATAGTTTTTCTGTGATCTTGTTTGTAGATCGATCTTGTCTGCATATGATCTTCTCCCTTTCAATACCTAAACCTTAACTCCCCTTCAATCCCCTTCAATCATGAGTTCTCCAAGGAAGAACAGATTGTCGGTTCCAACACATGAGTTCCAACCACTAGTTCAAGTACACGAGTTTAAGCGCACAAGTTTCTTGCTGCATTTCTATGATATTATAAAATCTATCTATTTATCTATTATATATATATAAGGACAAGATCACATGAGAATGCTCTTTACATGAAAATTGAGAATGAATCTCAACCACACGATTGGATTAGAGTTACAACACTTATTCATTAGAGTTATACACCCTAAAAAATTTTGAGCCAAAAAAGAAAGAATTTTTTTTTTAGTTTTTTTTTTGAGTTACATCACTTTTCCATGAGTTATAGCTTGTAAAATTCATTCTCATTTCTCATGTAAGTATGCATTCTCATATATATATATATATATATCCCTAACTCCCCTTCAATCACGAGTTCAGATACCTTTCTTGATTTCAATTTTCACCTTCTCTTCGATGAATTTAGTTTATTCTATGTAATGTAATTTATCTGTTTTCGGTATTATGAAATCTACTATATATATGTAATTTCTTGCTTGATATACATTGCTTAATTATTATTGCTTTGTTGTTGATTATTAGTGTTATTACAAGTCAGATTTTCGTGTGTGTGATATGCGCCTTTGTGTATGTGTGTTGTATGTATGTGACTTGTGTGTATGTGTGTTATGCGCCTGTGCCTTGTGTGTATGTGTGTTATATGTATGTGTGCACTGTTGTGCATATGCTCTGTTGTCTGTATGTTTATGTAGTGCGTTGTGTGGTAGGTTGTGGCATGTCTGTGAGACTGTGACAGTGGGGTGTTTGATTTGAATGCGAAGATTCTTATTATAAAATAATATTGTTGAAATAATTTAATTGAAAATTTGATTTATCATTTTGGAATTTATTTTAGACTGTGGAAAAAACCTTATATGTCATTTAGTAACAGATGCGGTTTCTGTAAAATCGCATCCGAAAAGCAACCAAAAAATGAGAGGTAAAATTGGCAGAAAAATCTGATGCGGTCCTGTGGTGGACCGCACCAGATTAAAAAAAATCTGATGCGGTTTATTTGGAACGCATCAGAAAATAAGTTATATTTCGCTCAAACAAATCCAACTGAGGCCCAGTCCACATAATGGTCGCCCAAACTAAACCCTAAATCTCATCCCTCTCTCTCATCCTCTAACCCACGAGTTTCTCTTCTCCCTCTCTCAGCCTCTCACCACCGCCGAGTTCACTTTGCCACCACCGACGAGTTCACTTCGTCACCACCGACGAGTTCACTTCGCCACCGACGAATCTTCTCGACCCCACCGACAAAATCAAGCCACCATCGACGAATTCAACCCACCATCGACGAATTCAACCCACCATCGACGAATTCTACCACCATCGACGAATTCAAGCCACCGACTAATACCCGAAATTGGGTTTGTTTGTGTTTTTATGGGATTTAATTTTTGAATATCACTAGGGGAAAAAACATAAAGGGCTGCGCAGGAAGGGCTGCGCTTTTCGTAAAAGCGCAGCCCTACTAGTGAAGGGCTGCTCTTTTTAAAAAAAGCGCAGCCCTTCACTAGTAGGGCTGCGCTTTTTTAAATAAGCGCAACCCTTCTGTAGGTAAGAAGGGCTGCGCTTTTAAAAAAGCGCAGCCCTACTTAGTGAAGGGTTGCGCTTTATTAAAAAGCGCAGCCCTTCTGCTTAGTAGGGCTGCGCTTTTTTAAAAAAGCGCAGCCCTTCCTGAAAAAATTTGAAATTTCGGAATCGCGGGCTTTGAATATTGAGCGGGGATTCGTCAAATATATTATCCCTTCTCTCTCCTCTCTACGTCCCTCATTATTCCTTTCCTCCTTCTCTCTCATCCTCTCTTCTCTCTCATCCTCTCTTTCTCTCAAAACTCCCATAAACATTTGCGACAAAACCTTGAAATGATTTGCACTAAACATGGCGACGGAGTCCGATTGCCTATTGTGATACCTTTTCGGAAGCGGAACGAGCCAACGAGTCAAACACACTGCTATGCTGTGACGTTTAGGCTTTTTAAGCCATCCGAGTTCGTTTAAGCTTTCAAATAGCCATTTTAAGTTTTTCCGAAATTTTTTTTTTCCTTTAAATTATGTATTTGGGTTTTGTTTTATGTATTTAAACATTATTAGGTTGTAGTTCTTCTATTTTTTCAGATCTATAATGTTCTTGTATACTTCTCTTTGTTTATATATTTTGATTAATGTTCTTGTATACTTCTCTTTGTTTTGATTAATGTTCTTGCTTGTATACTTCTCTTTGTTTTGATTAATGTTCTTGTATACTTCTCTTTGTTTTGAATGTTATTCTTGTATACTTCTCTTTGTTTATTTTGATTAATGTTATTCTTGTATACTTCTCTTTGTTTATTTTGATTAATGTTCTTGTATACTTCTCTTTGTATATTAGTTTTTGTTCCTTTTTTTCATTTTCGTTTCATTCTTTTTATTGTTTTGGGTTTAGTATTTTCGTTTCGTTTCTCTTCTCTTCTGTTTAATTTCAGAAAATGTGAGATTATGAGTAAAAAAATGACAAAAATTTTTTTTTTTTTTTTAATTTTTTTTTTGGTAGGAAGGGCTGCGCTAGTTAGGAAAAAGCGCAGCCCTTCTAGCCTAGAAGGGCTGCGCTTTTTCCAAACTAGCGCAGCCCTTCTGGGCTAGAAGGGCTGCGCTTTTTCCTAACTAGCGCAGCCCTTCTAGCTTAAGGGTTGCGCTTTTCTAGCGCAGCCCTACTTAAAAAGTGAAGGGCTGCTACTGAAAGGGCTGCCGTCAAAAAGCGCAGCCCTACATGCCTTTTTTAGCGCAACCCTTCTTCATTTTTCCACTAGTGAAAACATGAATAACGAACAACTGGTTCTACTCCATTCCCTGAAGCGAATGTGACATTCCATGACAACAATGGTCGTGGTCGTGGCCACGGTTATGGCCGAGGTCGGGGTGGTCATTTTAGACACTCGCATTCCCATCAGAAGTGGGATAATAGAGATGGTAACAAGCAAGATAAAAACAAAAGTGATAATGTTACTAATGAATGCTTTCGTTGTGGAGGAAAAGGCCACTAGTCCCGTATATGTCGTACACCAAAGCATCTTGTTGACCTTTATCAACAATCATTGAAGCAAAGAAAGAAAGCAGAGACAAACCTTGTATACGAAGATGGCGAAGGTGATTTTGATTCAGGCAATGCCACCCACTGGGAAGCATATGATTTTTACTCCACCCCTGAAGGGAATAATTAGCCACACAATTCATGATTATAAATTAGAAAATTTTGCTTATGTTTATTTTTGTTATTTAGTTTATTTTTCTTTGGTTTTTATATTTTATGGGACATTTTCTCGTTTGATAGTTTCTTTATTGGATATCTAATAATTTTGAGTTTGGTTGTTTATTTTGAATAGTTAGAAGTTTTGGATGATATACCTATTTGGTGAGAATTATTCTATTTTTTGAAGAATATTATGAGTAACTCTCAAGGAAAGTTAGCAATGAATAATGGAGATTTATGCCTAGCAGACAGTGCAACTGCTCATACTATACTCAAAGACAGGATATATACTTCTCTCAACTGACAATGAAAGAGAGTAGTGTGAGTACTATTTCTGGTAGTACAAATATTATAAAAGGCTTCCGAAGAGCAAATATATTATTACCAAAAGAGACAAAGTTTGAAATTGTTGATGCATTATATTCCCCTAAGTCTCAAAGATATCTATTGAGTTTTAAGGATATTCGCCGAAATGGATATCATATTGAAACAATAAGTGAGAAATAATGAATACCTTTACATCAACAATATAACTCAAGATACTAAACAAGTTTTGGAGAAGTTGCCAATACTCTCCACTGGTTTGTACTACACAAAAATTAATGCAATTGAAACACATATTGTAATAAACCAGAAGTTTATGGATAACTTTATTGTTTGGCATGACCGGCTAGGCCATCTCGGTTTAACTATGATGCGAAAAATAATTGAAAGTTCATGTGGACATTCATTGAAGAGCTAGCAGATTCTTCATAATAATTTTTCATGCGCTGCATGCTCACTTAGCAAATTAATAATTCAGCCATCTCCTGCCAAGATAAATTATAAATCAATTAATTTTCTAAAAAGAATTCAAGGAGACATATGCGGACCTATACACCCCCCTTGTGGGCCATTTAGATACTTTATGGTTCTAATTGATGCATCAACTAGATGGTCCCAAGTATCCTTGTTATCCTCTTGCAACCTGGCGTTTGCGAGATTACTTGCTCAATTAATTCGATTGCGAACAAATTTTCTAGATTTTCTAATCAAGAATATTCGTCTTGACAACGCTGGTGAATTCACTTCTCAATCTTTTAATGACTATTGCATGTCTTTTGGGATAAGTGTTGAACATCCTGTAGCTCATGTTCACACACAAAATGGTTTGGCAGAATCTTTGATTAAACGTCTCCAATTAATAGCAAGACCATTACTAATCAAGTCGAAACTCCCAATTATTGCTTGGGGACATGCAATTTTAAATGTAGCAGCATTAATTCGCATTAGCCCAACAACTTATCACAATATCTCCCCATCATAAAATCTCCCCATCTTAGAACTTTTGGATGTGCAATATATGTTCCAATCGCTCCACCACAACGAACTAAGATGGGCCCCCAAAGGAGGTTGGGTGTTTAGTTGGATTTGAATCCCCATCAATAATTAAATATTTAGAACCATCCACTGGGGATCTATTTACGACTCGCTTTGCAGATTGTCACTTTGACGAGTCAGTTTTTCCAACAATAGGGGGAGAAATAAAACAGCTGGAAAAAGAAATTAATTGGAAAGAATTATCATTGGCTCATCTAAATCCTCATAAAGCAATGTGAACTGGAAGTCCAAAAGATTATGCATTTACAAAAATAGCCAATGAATTGTAGACGCATTTACTGACCCAGAAAGAATGACTAAGTCACATATACGAGCTGTGAATGTTCCAATTAAAATTGATGTCCCGAAAGGACCAAATCTAGTTGCTAATGAGTCTTACGTACGCATGAAGCGTGGTAGACCAATCGGTTCCAAAGATATGAATCCTCGAAAGAAAAAAGGAGTAAAGAATGATGATGGCTAAATCGAGGAACAAATTATTTTAAGAAGATCTCCTGAAGAGACTTTAGACATGAATGAAAATAATGTTTCAGAAGAAACTCAGGTACCTGAAAATGAAGAAATATCTATAGATTACATCATGTCTGGAATTAAACGGAATCGAAATCAAATCGACGTCGATGATGTTTTTAATTTGCATGCAATGGAGCACTAGATGTTATGAATAATAAAGAGGATCATGAACCAAAATCTCTAGAGGAATGTAGAGAAAGAGATGATTGAGAAAAATGGAAAGAGGAGATTGATGGTGAATTGAAATCGTTGGCGAAAAGAAAAGTGTTTTGACTAACAGTCTGTACACCTGCAGGAGTGAAACTAGTGGGATACAAATGGGTCTTTGTGCGTAAAAGAAATGAAATGGGAGAAATTGTAAGATATAAAGCACGTTTTGTAGCACAATGATTCTCACAAAGACATGTTATTGATTATGAGGAGACATACTCCCCTATGGTGGATGCAACTACATTTAGATTTTTGATAAGTCTGGCAGTAAGAGCACTTGAGGTGAATAAAGATCATTTCCGTCTTCGGGAAGATAATGAAGATTTTCTTGGTCCTGAAGTATCATACTTAAGTGCAATTGGGGCATTGATGTATCTTACTAGTCATAGCCGACCTGATATTTCATTTTCTGTAAATTTGTTAGCAAGATTTAGCTCATGCCCAACTCGAAGACATTGGAATGGTGTTAAACAAGTACTTCATTATCTCCAAGGCAGAAAGGAAATGGGTTTGTTTTTCGCTTATCAATTCCAAAAAGATTTAATTGGTTTTGCAGATGCAGGTTTTATGTCTGATCCTCATAATGGTAATTCACAAACTGGATATGTGTTTACCTATGGTGGTACATCCATCTCTTGGCGCTCCATGAAACAAACTATTGTGGCTACCTCTTCTAATCATTCAGAAATATTGGCAATCCATGAAGCAAGCTAGTCGTGAATGTGTATGGTTAAGGTCTATGATTCACCACATACATAAGAACTGTAGTTCGTCATCTGGAGATGAAGCTGCAACAGTCTTGTATGAAGATAACACTACATGCATTACACAACTTAAGGAAGGGTACATCAATGGCGATCGAACAAAGCATATTGCACCAAAATTCTTCTTCACTCATGACCTTCAGAAGAATGGAGATATTAGAGTTTAGCAGATTAGTTCAAGTGAGAATTCGGCAAATTTGTTTACCAAGGCGCTACCTACATCTGTATTTGAGAAGCTAACACACTACATTTGGATGCGTCGTCTTAGAGATTTCAAGTGATGTATTCATTAGGGGGAGTAGATACGCGATACACTCTATGTCCCTTATCCTTGGTTGTGTCCCACTGGGATTTTCAAGGAAAGATTTTTAATAAGGCAACATCTAAAGCGTATAATTATGTACTCATTTTTTTTTTACTTCACTAGGTTTTATCCCAAAGGGTTTTTCCTAGTAAAGTTTTAATGAGGCATAATTAAATAATGGACATCCAAGGGGGAGTGTTATAAATAATTACATGGATGTCCATTATCCATCCCCGATATCTTCTAGGATATTCTGTATCTAGATTTGTACTTTAATAGGCTTCCTGTGATCCAAGGAAACCCTAATTCCTATGTATATATATACCCCTTTAGTGGTTGAATAAGATAACCTATTCTATTCTCTAATATCTTTCCCTTTGTTAGAACATTTTTTTTAATTTCAAAAAAGGATTTTTTTTTATTAAATGTTACTTGAATTTCAACTGGCTCATTTGTTTACATGCTAATACACGTAAAACAAGTTAAAGGGACCTTTTTTGTCAAAGAGTAATAAGAGTTGGTACCTACTAATAATAATCAATATTTGGACCTTTTACGGAAGATGGGCAATACTTTGGACCTTTTAAATCAATTTTTCCAGTAAAACAAGGGTTTAATAAAAAGTTAAGAGAGGGAATCAGGTTTACATAAGGTCTTAAAAATTTAGAAAAGAAAAGAAAATTCCCCTCAAAAAAAAAAAGAAAAGAAAAGAAAAAATAATTTCCTTAATTTCAAAACCGAAAAAAAAGGAAAAAGATATTTCATTAAAAGTCATTTGATCCATTAGTTTACCTGCTAGTTGAAGGAGACCTTTTTTGTCAAATGATATTAAAAATTGGTACCTATTTCTTTCAAAAAAAAAGAAAAAGAACTTGGTACCTAATAATAATAATCCATAGTTTGGACCTTTTATAGGAGATGGGCAATACTTCAGACCTTTCATATCAGTTTTTCCAAAAAAAAAAAAATAAGGTAAATTGTGACGAGAAAACAAAAGATTTTACCTTTAATTGAATGGGTCTTAAAAAGTCATTTTATCCTTAATGAAATGGAGAGAGTGACGAGCAAACAATTTATTTTTTTTTACTGGAAAGGAAACAAAAGATAAGTAAAGGTAATTTAGTAAACTTTTTTATTTATTCCAATACTATTGTCAAACTATACCAAACATAGAAAAATACTCAATCCCACCTATCCCTGCCCATCCGACGCACATGAGTGAAGAAGATTTGCGTCGAACACGCCTATTGTACGTTGCAAATCCTTGTATCAGGCTTTTTGTGTCAGACAGATAAGTGCATCCGACGGAGATGATTAAAGCAGTTGGGGAGGATAAGAATTAGCAAAATAAAAAAAATTGAAAAAATGTATCGTATATAACCGATGTCCGACGAATATAACATTATAATATATAACACCCACTTTTTTCTCAGCCTTCTCACTCTTTCTCTCTTCTATCTTTATGATCTCCTCAATCTCTCTCACCATTCTCCAACTCTCCCACCATTCTTAAGATTCTTTCAATTGCACTACTGCTATCTAACCTAACCCATCTACTACACACTCATTGCTATTCTCTCTCCTCCTCTTTGCCGCCATCGCCGCCTGCATCTTCTACCCTAAACAACACTGCCGCAACGGATCTCACTCTTCAACCTCTTCACCGCCGCAAGCCCGTCTTTATTTCCTCTCTCTTTAGCCGTGTCATGAAGTCCTTCGTTTTTACTGTTAATCTTCAAGTTCTAGGTTCTAAATTATTTTGAATTTCTTTTTTTTTATTAAAATAATATTGAAATTGTGCGAAATTGGCTGTTTTATTGATCTTTTGAAAATCTGAGATTATTATTGTTGCGATTTTAACCCTTTTCTCATGATGATGACTTTTCCTCTTTTTCGGTATTTATTAGATCTAAGTTATTTCATTTCTCTATTTTTTTGGTAAAAAAATGTTCTTGCTGATTTAATATTTTCGTTTATATGAAGATCGAAACTCGGAGACGTGTCGGTCGTTTCTCCGAGGAATCGTCGTGAATAGACTCGCTAGTGGCGACGAAGAAGTTGATTTCATTTCATCCCCAGATAATTGTGAAATGACATTGAAACTTTAGGTTTTTTTTTTTGATATTCTGGTGATTCAAATTCAAAATAAGAGGCGGCAGCTAGGGTTTGCAAATTGGGGTTTCATCTAGTAATTGAAACTTTAAAACTGTAAAAATTAATTATGGAATTATATTTTAGTCATTGAATTTTTTTTGGTTCACATTATGTATTTTTTTTTATGATGTGAAATTGATATACGGGGAAGATCTATTGAGTTTTTGTTGTCAATTGAGTTTCATTTTTTTTACAAAACTTCCCATTTGCGTGGGATATGACATTTAATCTGACGCAAATCCCCCTTTTTAATAAATAATGACCTATCTGCGTCGCATGTTATTATGAGATCGACACAAATCAGAATCATTTGCATCACATATTGCTCGTTGTCCAACGCAAATCCTTTCATTTGTGTCATATCTTCTACTGGGTCTGACGCAGTTGGCGAGGCATCATGTGCATCGGACATGGAGTTTTGTTCGACGCAGATATCTATGCATCTGATATCTATGCATCTGCGTCGTGTCCTGATCCGACGCAGATCATGTCTCCGTCATTTGTGTCAATACCTGTGCCGTCGGATCGATATCCAACGCAAATGGTGGTCCCAGGTCCGACGCAAATTAATGATTTTATACTAGTGATGGGCTGGGGGAGGGCTTGTAGGGGATGGGGGAGGGCTAGGGTTGTGTGACCCTATAGTTATCATTTGTAATTCTATTGATTGATGCTTTTCTTAATTGAATTATGTGATTAAAGTACCGTGTGTGATTTGTTAATTGTAAGAGAAAGAAGTGAAGGAACGCAAACAAACTATCTCTCTTCTCATAATTGCTCCTCTTTGGTGTTGAGAGGTAATTAGCCTAATTTTCTTGTTTTTGATTTGTTGGATGTTGATGAGGAAAAATTAATATGTGTTCCAATTTGAGTAAGATATGACAATGTATTTATATTTCTTGATATGAAATTATATGAAAACAATGTAATTTAGCTATGAAATCTACAAGTGTTTGAATCATCATCATATGCCTAGATACCCGTTCAAGACTTACTCATTAGGAGCAAGTCTTGAATAGTCCCAGTTTGGGACTGTTCTTGGACGTTTGATCTCACTTAGGTGGTGAATGTGTGTCTTCTTTTCATTATGAGGAAAGTCTTGGCGTACCGTTTCTCTACATTGTTCTCTGGGTACATATGTAGATAAACAATTATCTACATTGTGTACTTGGAGAACCGTTGGGAAATGCTTTTCCTTAGCATTGAAAAGTTGGCATATATTCACTAGTGAGATTAGACGTCCAAAGGTGGGTTAGGTTGGAATGATAAGGACCTTCGGCTGCATGGATACATTTGAACATGTCACTATCTTAGCTTGCATGTGTCTGTGTGTGATTTGAATATGTGACTTTCTTGCATGTGTATGTACTTAAATAATGATTGATACATTATTATTATTGGTTGTATTTAATTTTTAGAGGTGTTCTTGAATGTGATGGATCATACTTGGATATATGGTAGTCGTGAATCGATTGAGCTTGTGAATGGGGTCTCAAGATTATGTAAATCTGCATTACAATATCAAACATTCTCTTGACCAGTCGACTTTTATTGTCCTTGTGTCGATTGTGGAAATGTGAGCAATGTTAGTAGTATACATTTGCTTAGGGAGCATGTCTTTCGCCGTGGGTTTAGGCCTAAATACCACATATGGGTTTGGCATGGTGAGGAGGGGAAGTATATAGGAATTTCTAGGGTAACGAACGGTGTATATGAAGAAAAGAAGGATTTAGAGCTCCTTGATGAGGTCGGGTATAAGAATTGGGATGATGAGTATGCAGATGATGATAGGGTTCGGGAAGACGAGATGATACATGAGGTTGAAGATCACTCATGTAAACGACCTCGAATTTTTTAGTCTATGTCTAAGGCTGCTGAAAAGTCGTTGTATCTAGGTTGTACAAAGTACACCAAACTTTCCGTTGTGATAACACTCTTCAACATTAAGTCGAAAGCTGGTTGGACAGACTCTAGTTTCACATCGTTGTTGGAAGTTTTAGCTGATATGCTCCATAATGGAAACGAACTTCCAAAGTCGTACTATTATGCTAAGAAATTCATGTGTCCTTTCGGTTTAGAGTACAAGCGGATACATGTTTGTCCTAACGATTGTGTGCTTTATCGTAATGAGTATGAGCATTTACATGAGTGTCCACATTATTGTGGATTGTCGAGGTACAAGCGTTAAGGAGTTGAGGGTAGTGAAGGAGCTGGGGGTAGTGAAGGACCACCAGATTAGGTGTTGTGATATCTACCCATAATACCTAGAATTAAAGTGCATGTTCTTAATCAAAGGAGATGCGAAGAATTTGAGGTGGCATGCAAATCATAGGAAGAAAAACGGTCTGCTAAAGCATCTGGTTGATTCACCTGAGTGGAAAAATATCGCCAGCGGGCATAAGGCATTTGGTGATGAGGATAGGAATCTGAGGCTTGGATCATGTACGGATGGCATGAACCCTTTTGGCAATCTTAGTTCTCAACATGGTACATAGCCAGTAGTTTAAGTGGCTTATAACTAACCTCCTTGGTTGTGTATAAAATGCAAGTAGATCATAGTTTCGCTTTGTATATCGGGGCCAAAACAACCTGGAAATGACATACATGTATACCTTCAACCGCTTATTGAAGATTTACAGAAGATGTGGAACGAAGGAGCTAGTGTTAGTATTTGATGCATATATATATGCTAATGAGATGTTCACTCTACGTACCATGATTTTATGTACTATGAATGATTATCCAGCTTATAGAAACTTATCTGGGTACGAAACCAGAGGAAAACAACCGTGCCCGATTTGTATAGAATACATGAAGTCTACACACCTTAAGGTCTGCAAACATATCTATATGCCCACACGAAGGCTCCTCGGACGCGACCATCCCTATCGGTTTAAGAAGCACACATTCAATGGGACAGTTGAAGAGGAAGTTGCTCGTAGACCATTAACTGGTATTGAAGTTTATAATTAGGATAAGGGGATTGAAACAATCTTTGGTAAACTTGCGAGTGAGGTTGATGGACCTACAGGATTATGGAAAAAGGAGCCATTTTAGAAACTCCTTTATTGGAAAGATCTAGAGGTCAGACTCTGTTTGGATGTCATGCACATAGACAAGAATGTTTGTGAAGCTATTCTTACGACACTTATGAATATTCCGGGCAAGACAAAAGGTGTTAAGGCGTCACGACTATACTTGGAAAAATACGGGCTTCGACCAGAGTTGTGGGCTTAAAAAAGGGACAAAAGGAAGAAGAAAGTAGTGAAGGAAAGGGTTGATGAGGAAACTCAGAAAAGAAAAAAAGAAGGTAGACGATTCGAAGAAGAATCTTTTGCCACCGGATTGCTATACGATGTCGAGAGCTGGAGAAACGGATTTTTGCGAGTCGTTGTATGACATTAAGGTTCCAACTGGCTACTCATCAAATATGAAGCGATTTGTTACCTTAAATGGTGAGTTGAAGTTATCGAGTATGAAATCTCACGATTGTCATGTCATGATGTAAGTATTCTTACCAATTGTAATTCGTGGGTTACTTCCAAAGCATGTGAGGCACACCATTAGAAAACTTTGTTCATTTTTCCATACAATATGCAGCAAAGTCCTAGAACCGTTGACCCTCGGTTCCTTGGAGGACGGAGTAATTGAAACTCTATGCAAAGTTGAGATGTCCCCCCCCCCACATTCTTTGACATTATGGTCCATCTAGTTGGAGAAATTAAGTTGTGTGGTCTATTATTTTTAAGGTGGTGATATCCTTTTGAGCGATATATGGGTACTTTATACAGATAAACTGCGAAATCCTGCATAACCAGAAGGTAATATAATTCAAGGGATTGTGCGTGAAGAGATCGGTAATATTGTGGCTGAGTATTTTGCTAATGTTGATCATGTTAGACTTTTGACATCTCAACACGAGGGCAGACTTAAGGGCAAGGGTAGAATTGGTTCTAAATTGATTTCACCATCTATAGAGAAGCGTACATAAGCCCACTTATTTATGTTGCATGACGTAGCAGTAGTCCATCTTTATTTAGATAAACATAGGAAGGAATTACGTCTTAGCAACCCAGGAAAAGAAATAAAGGCATTTTGACGCAAATGCATATGACGTTAATTAATTTCTTTCATAAACGAGTAGTGAATGATTTGGATGAAAGTGTTTCTAAAACAGTCAAGTGGTTAGAATTTCGTCCTCGTGAAGCTGTATGCTCTGATGAGGGTTATGATATTAATGGATATACATTTTCGACTGAACGTCAAGATCTTAAGTCGACATTGCAACAAAATAGTGGTGTTTCACTTGTGGCATCATCTGCACAATACCCAAGCTCGAAGGATAAGTCGCATATACTTGTTGACATCATTAATTATCGGTGAATTCAAGAAATATGGGAACTGGACTATTGTAATTTTCGTATTTGCCTCTTGTGTTGCAAGTGGGTTGACGATAATTGACGTTGCGTAAAAAAAGATACTCTTGTGGACGTTGGTCGTCTACATGAAACACATGAGCCATTTGTACTTGCATCACAAGTTAAGCAAGTATTTTATGCAACTGATCCTGCTAATAGTAAGTGGTCGATTGTTATACCTAGCAAAAGGATTATCCTCGGAATTGGTGATGTTGATGATGAGAAAGATAATGATGCATTTGAGCACATTCTAACTTTTACCTATCCTGAAAATAGAGTGGAAGATGATGTGAATATGTCGAAGAACTATATGCGTGTGGATAACACAGAAGGGATACATGTTGTTGAAGATCCTAAAAAACGGTGGAAGGTCAATAAATTATGAGTCATATACTCAAGAGTCTAACTTGCCCAATTCGTAACTAATATAATGATTTTTTTGCTTATTTTCGTTGTTGGTTGAATTTTGGGAAAGAAAAGGTCATTTTAGGCCTACATGGCAAGGGGAGAGTGGTGGTGGTGGACTGTTGCAAATGTGGAGAGTTACATATGCCAATATGAGTTAGAATGAAACTACATATTAGATTTTTGTGCATAAATTTTCATGTAAATACAATTGGGAAACAAAAAGGTTTAAAGAAAAGGGGGGGAGTTGTGCGAGGGGGCAACAGCGGGGGGAGGGCTATTACGGGCTTGGGGTGGGGAGGAGAGGAAATGGGAGAGGCATGCACGGGATTGGGGGTCTGTGCAGGGGAGAAGAGTGGTGTGTAGGAGGTTGGGAGGTAAGTGCAGGGAGAGGAAATGGATGGGCATGGGAGGGGTGGGAAGGGGTTGGGGGGTCTGTGCAGGGAGGGGAGGGGTGGACAAGGACAGGGGAGGGATGTGCAGGGGTTGGAGGGTCTATGTATGGGAGGGGAGTGGTGTCTAGGGGGAGGGGGTCTGTGTAGGGAGAGGGCAGTAAGGGGTTGTGAAGGGGGTGGGGGATCTATGTAGGGAGGGGAGGGATGGGTAGGGGAGGGAAGGGATGTGCAGACCCCTCCCCTGCCCACCCCTCCTCTTCACTCTTCCTACACAGACCCCCCTAACCCCGTGCACACCACTCCCTTCCCCTACATAGACCCCTCAACTCTCTGCCCACCCCTCCCCTGCCTACCTCTCCTTTACCTACACAGAGCCCCCAACCCCCTGCACATCCATCCCTTCTCCCTGCCCACCCCTCCTCTCCCCTTCCCACCCTCCCCTCTCCCTTTCCCAGAGCCCCTAATCCCCTGCAAACCCTTCCCTTGCCCACCTATTCCCTCTCCTTGCATAGACCCCCCAACCTTTCCACCCCTCCCCTTTCCTTGCACAAACCCCAACCCCTGGACACCCCTCCCCTCCATAGACCCCCCATCCCTCCGCTCCACAGCCCCCCTTGCCCCTTAGTACCAATGTTAATTTTTTTTGTTTTCTTAAGCTTTATATATTAATGCGTATATTTTGACTATTTCACGGAGATGACGGATGTGCATGTGGATAAGAGCATGAGTAGTGAACACACTATCGAGGATGAGTCAGATGACGAGAGAAAGGAATGGAATAAAGGTGATCTCGAGGATCGGGATCTTGAGGTTGAGTTCATTATTAAGCTTGAGAGTGTAGCGGGTGTAAATGCTCTCATGGGAAAGGATTACGTGCAAGACCGACCTCACCGTGAAGAATTAAATACGCAAGTCAAGAGTTTCAAAAGCACTACAAATTGGTAGGAAATCATTGGCGACGGAAAAGAGTAAAGGAAGGGGACCTACAAAGTCACTAGGGTAACACACAACTATGACTTTGGAATACGATAATATGGGTCAACCTTGTGGAAAGTGGCGTCATAAGTATGCCATGCAAATTGGCCTTTGCATGCGAAAACTCTCCATTGTGCACTAATGGAAATAGGTGCCTAAGGGGTTGAAGAAATGTCTATGTGATGATACTATGGTAAGTTTCGCGTACAATAACATTTAGTTTCTTAATTATTTAGTTAAATATAAGTGTAATATTACTGATATCGTATATATTACAACAATTGTGAAAACTAATTTGTGACATGCGTTTTTTTTATAGAATCAATTCAATATCGAAGATGATGAAGTCAGGAAGAATGTATATTTATTTGCGGTTTCCGAGAGATTCAGAGATTTCACGGCTAAGTTAGTATATGAGTGGATCACTAAGCGGAGGAAAGTAGTAGCTAGGTACAAAGAAGAAGAAAATCTATGACGGAGAAACGCCATCCGGTTATCAGACTTCACCGGAAACATCATCTGAACCCTCCAAATTACCATTTCAGATATAGAAAACTATCAAACTTGAAGAGTGGGAAGCATTTGTTGCCAAAAAAACTACCCTAGAAGCTATTGTAAGAATATTTTATTAATATTTACTACACTTAGCTCCATTATTATTGTATACTACCGTACCAAACCTTTGTTTGTAATTGTGTGTTTTAGGCAAGACGTTAGAGAAGTAGCGCGAGTGCAATAGCTAGGAAGCATTATCATCATTTGGGTGCTCATTCGTACAATGAGGCGAGAGAGAAATGGATGTTCTCCCATTACTCCCACAATGGGGTCGACAATGGCAACCGTGACTAGCTCTAGGACCACAGTTACATATGTTCACCAAACAGGCCAGACAGAGTCCTTGATTGGTGGTGTTCGATGCATGGGGTTGATGCAAAGGGAAAAAGAGTCTTGCCTGATCCCGATACTGAACCGATAGCCAACGCTATTGTAAGTGCACAAAAAATGTCATTTTCTTGTATTCCAAGTGATATAACCACATATATATGCGTATTTTATTTTCTATTTCCTATGATAGTTAGTAATATCTTTGATTTTAACTAATTACTAGGTTTGGAGGAAGACCGTTTCACATGATAGGAAGGCAAAGAAGGCAGGTTCACCTGATAAGAAGGTAAGTTTACGTGATGAAGGTGAATGAAATGTGTTGAAGGCAAATGTTTCATGTGCAAAGAATCCACTTATTCTCGAGCCAGAGCTGTTGCGAGGCCTTAATATTCCATGCTTTTGGTTACATGAGTGCGCTAGCGATTTACCCAATGATAATACAATATAGGTTCCTTTGGGGGCACAACAATTCCACTAAATTGAGGAGTCATCGACATTCATTTCTTAGCTCGATATCAAAGAATTCTTATGTGGGGTAGAGTTGAATGTTTCCATGATACAAACTTTCATGAGGTAATGCATAAGTATATAAATATACATATACATATGTTTAATTAGTTTTCAATTCAACTTCCATAATAAGTAAATTAACTTTTAATCAATATAATTTCTCAGGTTATTATACAATGAACTGCTTGGAACATCAAGTGACTCAATGTTTGGTTAGCTATGTCGAAACATAATACGAGATGACAATTGCTTAAAAAACAAAGTCGAAGTGAAAGAGTATATCAATATGAGTTTCAAAGCATCATCTTGTTTATGAGTTCATCAGATCATCATTGTCCCATATATTGAAAAGTATGCTTGTTAAACCTGCTTTACTTTTATTATTCAATAATTAAATTCACCTATTAATTGTTCTATGATCAATCACTATATTTCTTTGTCTTTGTAGCTTTGGTTGGACACTGATTGGGATATGTGTATTAATTAACCAAGTCTACCACATTGACTCTTTGCATCAACAACCACCATGGTACAATCCTTACTAATCAAATCATTGTTGAATAGGTAGCCTAACCGAAACTAAATATATACGCACTTATTAATATTACACATTATTCATATATATAATATAAAATTACATCTTATAATAATTATTTATGTAGTGTGATAAAGCATAATAGTGGACTAGGACTTCGAGTACCAAAAAGTCCTATTTGGATATCAGTCGAGGTAATGCGACAAATTTTCTTGTTCTTATATAGAAACATTTTTCGCCACATCTTATACACATCTAACATGAATGTCATTGGATGCATGTTTTGGTGAATTTTAGTCCGCGTAACTGGATAATGGAGTTGCATGTGGCTATTACGTGCTGAGGTACATGTTCGATATCTTCAACCATTGCACTAACATCGATGATCTTCAAAAGGTATGTAACTTATTAGTATATGCTAGTTTAGATTAGATTGATGGGTAATAGTTAATTGGTTTTAAAACAAAAGTAGCACATATTCGCAAAAAATGACCATATTTTACCCTAAAACATGGTACTTTGATATTTTTCCTATAAATATGAGGTAATATAACTAGTGGGTAGATTTTTAGGCTTGCATTTGTTGTTGGTTGAACTTCGGGAACAAAAAGGTCATTTTCTGCCTATTTTCCCCTTTTCGCGTCCAATTATTAAATTCTGAGTCATCGAACTCCAAATTATTTTTTAATATGACCAAGTTATAATATAACTAGTGTTGTAGATTTTTAGGCTTGCATTTGTTGTTGGTTGAATTTCAGGGACGAAAAGGTCATTTTAGGCCTTTTTTCACCTTTTCGTGTCCAATTAGTAGATTTTGAGTCATTTAACTCCAAATTCTTTTTTAATATGACAATATAAGGTATAATATAACTAGTGTGTAGAACTCTAGGCTTGCATTTGTTGTTGGTTGATTTTCGGGAATGAAAAGGTCATTTTAGGCCCATTTTCGAGCGTCCAATTTTTTTGATTTTGAGTCATTTCACTCCAAATTCTTTTTGAATATGAAAATATAAAGTATAATATAACTAGTGTGTAGATTTTTAGGCTTGTATTGTTTGTTGGTTGAATTTCGGGAATGAAAAGGTCATTTTAGGCCTATTTTCGCCTTTCCGCGTTCAATTTTTAGATTTTGTGTCATTTAACTCCAAATTCTCTTTGAATATGAAAGTATAATATATAAAGTAACTATTTTGTAGATTTTTAGGCTTGTATCTGTTGTTGGTTGAATTTCGGGAATGAAAAGGTCATTTTAGGCTTGTTTTCGCCTTTTCGCGTCGAATTATTAGATTTTGAGTCATTTAACTCCAAATTATTTTTGAATAGGAAAATATAAGGTATAATGTAACTAGATAGTGTGTAGATTTTTAGGCTTGAAATTGTTGTTTGTTGAATTTCGGTAACGAAAATGTCATTTTAGGCCTAATTTGGCCATTTCGCATCCAATTTGTACTTTTCGAGTCATTTAACTCCGATAAATTTTTGAACATGATAATATGAGGTATAATATAACTAGTGTGTAGATTGTTAGGCTTGCATTTGTTTTTGATTGAATTTCGGGAAGGTATGTGTAATTTTTAGAAATATTAACTATGGTAAATGATTGAATTATTATATTATATGTTTTATTCCTTGGTTGTTTTGCAAGGTTTATATGAATAACACACCAAGTTTTAAGGCATTCACCATGGAGGAATTACATGAAGTTCGTGATAAGTTGGCGACCTACCTTTGTGAGGATTGCTTATGATACATTTTGGGAAGATTTTTCAATATAATTAGCTAGATCTAGTTGGTATTTTCCTTTCTTATATAGTTTTTAGCTAATATGTTGGTATTATATCAATTTTATGTACACTTTATACATTATTAATATATTTATTGAACCTTACGTTTGCAATTCGTTCTTTTTTTGTGGAAGCGAGGTGTTGGGCAGGGGGCTGCCAGCCTGCCATGGTGGGGTGCAGGGTTGGGGTGCTGCTGGCAAGAGGGGGTGCAGGGGCTGGCGGAGGGGTGCTGGGCTGGGTTGGCACGGGGGTAGGGGTGCTGGGCTAAAAGTTTGGATTATTAGAATCATTTTTTCCTTGGAGTTATGGCAGTACTTGTTTAGAGTTAGGAAGGAGTAATTAGAGTTGTGGTAGCAATTCTTAGAGTTGTACAGATACTTACTAGAGTTATACCAACTCTTGTTTAGAGTTATATGCAATATTAATTAGAGTTATGAAAATAAACATACTTGTTTAGAGTTATATGAAGTAATGATTAGCTCATATAACTCTTAGCTACTATAATTCAGAATACTCTAACCAAATGTTGGTATTAACTCTAACTACTAGTTTATACAACTCTAATCAAATGTTCACTCAACTCTTAAATACTAGTGCATGTAACTCTAATCAAATGTTGGTGTAACTCTAACTTTGACTTCCTATAACTTCAATTAAATCTTAGCATAACTCTAAATTATACTTCCTATAACTCTAATCAAATGTTTGCATAACGCTAACTTTTATTTCTGTTGTATAATATGAGCACTATAAGAGGGGGGGTGAATTATAGTGAGAGAATAAGCTATACTTTTTGCGGAATTAAAAGTAAACTTGGGAACAAACAATGGGAACACGAGAGATTTTACGAGGAAAAACTTCCTAGGCCTAGTAGGAAGAAACAACCTCGACCACAAGGGATTTTAAACAACTTTCCACTATAATAGGCCAAAACAACTCTGATTACAACCTATATCTTTTCTCTCGATTCTCAACTTAAGTCACTCAACTCAAGTTTCCAACGATAGTTCCCAACAACTGACGTTTTCTCTCAAACTTCACTCGAAGTTCTTCTTTCTCTTCTCTTCTTTCTCTTTCTCTGCTTCACTCAAAGCTTTCTCACACTTACAAGAGTTCACTCAAACCCTTTTTCTCAAAAATACACTTTGTAAAACAATGGAAGAGTAATAAACTCGATTAATGTAAGTATGAATTCTCTTAAGGAAAGGCACTGACACTTTAGATAACTTAAGACAAATTAACTAGTCAGACACATTGACTAAGTCAGACACATTTTTCTCAAATGAATTAGGCGCCTATTTATAGACATTAAGACAAGACATGTTTCCACTAATTAGACCATTATCACATGTTCTCCATGATTTTAATTAATTAATTAAATTAAATTAATTATTCCATGTCATGTAAGCATCCACTAATCCACTACTTCACTTCATAGAAGCAGTAACAATTACGTGGTTTTGCAAACTTGGAGAATAATTAATCATTTAATTAATTAAATACTTGGAGGATAATTAACTTAAGCCACTAAATCCACTAACTCATAAAACTGTAGCAGTTATTTAGGCGTGTAATCTAGTTTTAGGAAATAAATAAATAAAATCTTTAGCTATTTTTAGGAAAAATATCTTTTTAAAATCTTTTATAAAAACCGGAAAAACAGTTTTTATTTAAAAATCCGAAACATTTAAAAACCGGAAATATAATTTTTCGAAAACTAAATCTTTTAAATAAAATATAAAAGATAAAATAATATTTTAAAAAGATAAATTTGAAAATCAGTTAATTTAAAATCAGAAAATCTTTTTAAAATCTTTTCAACAATAACTAAACTTCCTAAAATATGGATCTTAGTCAAATATCCCTAAAAACTCTAACAACTATATTGGGCACAATTACTTAGGCGCACAATATTAGTCACTTAGAGTTCCTAAATTAGTTTTAAGTCTTGTTCCCTAATTATTAAGTCTTGTTCCTAAGCCTTGTTCCTATAGTGCCAGGTCTGTTCCTTTCATGGGAACAGAACCAAGTTCCTTTGAGAATTCACCACGAACTTAATAAAGCTTTACTCAACCTTAACAAGAAGATTAATAAATACCCTAATGTATTCTAATCTTCATTCCATGCTTGATTCTTCATTTCTCGAACATCTTTACTTCGATCTTGATTAATTCTCCGCTTTAATCTTCAATCAAGTATTCTCTTAGCTCGAGCATGAATTACCTTGCAAAAACATAAATAAAATATACTATGTCTTTTGTGGTTAGGTCATCTTCAAAACTCAAGGGTCAACAATTTCCCCTTTTTGAAGATGCAACAAAAGGCATATACTAAAATATAATACATAAGTCATATAAAAATAATTTTAACAAAGTATGTAACCAAGTTAAATTAAGTATTATAGACTCGTTATTTTATTTTGTAAAGTGAAATATGAGAACATAATTCATGACAAAAAAAATTTACTCTGATTTGCCTTATCTTTCCCCCTTTGGCATCTTCAAAAACATAGTCCACGATTTCAAAAAGATGAATATTATTCACTAAACACATCACACCACCAAACTTTGAAGAAATAAGTTGGTTAGTATAAGCAAATAAAGCATTCAACTCTCAAAAACCGCAATCCAAGAATATTAGCCATTCATTTAGACGCACACATGCAAAAAGATCAAACTTAGAATTAGCAAATTAAAAAGTTCCATTGTAGCATGATTAAAGGAGAAGGATAGAAAAGACAAATATTAAACAAAGTTCATGTTCCCACACAAAAAAACAAACTAAACTAAGGAAAGTTTATGATTTAGGAGAGGGAGGTTGTTCTACTTCTTCCACCACATCATGAAGCTTTGCCATCACTTCTTGATGATTTTCGGCCAATGTATCATTTCCCTTGAGCACAATGTCTTCCAACTTCAACAACTAGAGTTCATTGCTTGAATGGAGGAAGAAAGTTCACCAAGCCGAGACATTATCTCTTTTTGTCCATCCAAGGCTTTGTCAACTTTGCTCATAACCCCTTTTACCAACCCATTTAAATCCTTAGCTTCCGTAGCAAACTCCATCATTGCTTCCGAATGACCCATAACCAAGGAAACAAAGAATCCAACCTTCTAGCATGAGCTAGAGTATATGTAGCCAATGGTAGGATTTTGAGAAGACGAGGGAGCATTGAGAAGGATTTGGTGCTGTTTGTTCCTTAGGTTTGGGAACAGCAGGTTGTTCCTCTGAATGGGAACACACCTGTTTCCTTAGTTTAGGAACAGAACAGGAGGGTTTTGAGGTAGAGGGAGGGATAGGATCATCTTTGTGGTGCTAGGGTAGAGGGTGAGGCAGATTTTTGTGGAGATGGAGGAAAAGGAGGATTGGTTTCCATGGGAACAGGAGTCGGTTCCCTAGAAGGAGGTAGGTTAGATTCATAATCTTCCCTATCAATCACCTTACTTCATCTTCCTCAAACTTTCTCGCATCAAGAAAGGAAAATTAAGCACTTTCATTTTTGAACCCTTTGACTAGCTCTAGTGCTTTTAAACCGGTTTCACCACCTCATCAACCACCTTCTTCCCTTTCTTCTTAGTTCTTCTTTTTCTTTTTCTTTTCTTTTCTTTTTATTTTTCTTTCTTTTCTTTTTCCTTTTTCATTTTTCTTCTCTTCAATTCTTTTCTTTCTTCTTCTTCCACTTCATCATCCACATCATCATCCTCATCATCATCAAGATTAGCCCTCCCTTAATAACTTCTCCATTCACAACACAAACATTAAGTTATTCAAGGCACGCACATTCAACATATTTCCCGTGGACACCAATGGACTGAGTTCCCGAAATTTTCACTTTAAACTTAAGTAGAATTTCGGTTACTAAGCTCCATACCAACAACAAATCCATTTTCAATGCAATGACTCAAATGTTGAATCATTAAAAGGGAAAGTTTATGTGTTTTGAGAAGCTAAACAATGAATTAAATTAAATCCAACATGCTAACTTGAGCACGTTTGGAAAGACGAGGCAATAAAGCTTTCTTGAGGATGTGAAAAAATTTTGTGTAAGGGAAAGAAGATTATATCAAGAAATGTTTTTCCCTTTTGACCACCATACTTAACAATCAATTGATCAAAAGAATGTCCGAAAATGGATAGACCACGTTGTTTCTTGAAATAAACATCAGTTCCTCTCACGGGAACACCAAGCATTTACCCAAATTTTAGCATTAAAATATTTGAGTTCCTTTACCAAGTGGAACAATTTCCTTCTTCATCCATGGAAAAGTTTTCACAAAATTCATCCATCAATTTAGGAATAAACTATTTCCATAACATTTCACAAAAAGATTTTCCCAACCTTGAAACTTAATCATATTAAGCAATTGACGAAATTTACTCTTTTGCACCAAGAAACATCAATAAAAAGTCCATGCACATACCTATGTCGTGGAATTTTTTCGACAACCAGTTGTTCCTCTCTCGGGAACATCTGATTCCCCCTCACTGTTGCATGAGCTTCTTCAACCTCCATTTCAACCGTTCTTCTTTTTCTTCCTTTTCCTTAGAATTCTTGATGAAGAATTGGAGAAATATCCATGGGTGTGGTGATTCAATTTTAGAGGATGAAGGAGAGGGTTTTTCGGCTTTGTGGGAGGAGAGAGAGTGAGAAGTGTTTTTGGTGTCATTTTGTGGAGTATTTTCGGTTTTATGAGGAAGGAAAAAAAATTTGTTTTGTTTAAGGAAAGAATAAAATAATTAAACCGTGTATAGTACACGTTTAAAAAAAATCTATCTAACTTAAAAAATATCTTCAACTAACTTGAGAGATATAAGGAAAAAATCAGATTTTTAGGAAATAAAATCTGAACAGAATATTTTTGGTTTTTCGAATTTTGAAAAAAAATCTAAACTGAACACGCTGGGAACAGCGTTTGGGAATAATGAATGGAAACAATGAAATTTTGCTACTTTGGAACTCCATTAATTCTTTTAATCCTTTGTTATCACTTAAGGCATAGAATTGTCCTATGAACAATAAGGGGAATATTATTGGACATTGGTGAGCAGTTTTCAGACATTTTTACTTATACAATGAAATAATCATATAAGAATTGTGATGTATTTAAGCAAATAAAAACATCAAAATGCACATCCAAGACATAATGCCAAAGAATTAACACAAAGGGGAATATTGTAGCAATCATTTCAATTGATTAAGCCAAGTTCAAGTCTCAATTTCTCAAACCTATCTCTATTTAAGGGTTTTGTCAAATGTCTGCAATTTGACGTTCAGTCTCACAGAATTCCATTTTAATAAGACCCTTTTCAACATTATCTTTCAGAAAGTGATGCCTAATATGGATGTGTTTGACTCTTGAATGATGACGGGATCTTTAGAAATACTAATAGCACTAGTATTATCACAATAGATGGGAACACATTCAAAGTAGATTCCATAGTCACGTAGTTGTTGTTTTATCCATAGCATTTGGGAACAACATGCTGCTGCTGCAACATATTCAGCCTCTGCTGTAGATAAAGCAACTGTGTTTTGCTTCTTGGTGCTCCAAGAAACTAAACTATGACTAAGGAACTGAACCATACCTGTTCCTATTGACCAGATCTCCTGCATAGTCAGCATCCGCAAATCCTTTCAATTCAAAGGTATCACTCTCGAATAGAATAGGCTTAAATCATCTGTTCCCTTGAGGTATCTTAGGATTCTCTTCACAGCTGTGAGATGAGATTCCTTTGGATTGGCTTGAAACCTTGCACATAACCCTACACTGAAAGCAATATCAGGACGACTTGCAGTTAGATATAGTAATGAGCCAATCATACCTCGATATTTGGTTTGATCCACACTTGTTCCTATAGAATCTTCATCCAATCTGGTTGAAATCCCATAGGTGTATGTTAACTTTGGATGCTTCCAAACCATACTTTTTCAATAGTTCCTTTATGTACTTTTGTTGATGGATGTAGATTCCTTCTTCTGTTTGCTTGATTTGCAACCCCAAGAAGAAGTTGAGCTCACCCATCATACTCATTTCAAATTCTTTACTCATGAGATTAGCAAAGTCCTTGCACAAAGATTCATTAGTGCACCAAATATAATATCATCAACATATATTTGAACAACTAATAAATGTTTTCCTTTTGATTTTAAAAACAAGGTTCGATCCAATTTTCCTCTTTTAAACTCATTTTCAAGAAGGAACTTAGAAAGTCTTTCATACCATGCTCTTGGAGCTTGCTTTAACCCATAAAGAGCTTTGTCAAGCTTAAAGACATGATTAGGAAATTCTTTATTTTCAAAACCTGGAGGTTGTTCTACAAATACCTCCTCATTAAGATAACCATTTAGAAAAGCACATTTTACATCCATTTGATACAATTTAAACCCATGAAGGCAGCAAAAGCTATGAAGATTCTAATTGCTTCCAATCTTGCAACTGGAGCAAAAGTTTCTTCATAATCAATGCCTTCCTGTTGATTGTATCCTTTCACAACTAACCTGGCCTTGTTTCTTATTAGTAGTTCCGAACTCATCTAATTTGTTTCAAACACCCACTTTAAACCAATAACCTTGTTATGTTTAGGTTAGGTTCAAGGTGCCAAACTTTGTTTCTTTCAAATTGATGAAGTTCATCCTGCATTGCTACGATCCAATCAGCATCAGTGAGAGCTTCTTCATGATTCCTAGGTTCCAACATAGAAAGAAAAGCATGAAAAGCACAAAAGTTTTTCAATTGAGATCTCGTTTGAGTTCCCTTATTTATGTCACTGATTATTAGTTCCACAGGATGGGAACGATGAGTTTTCCAAGGCTTTGGTTGGAAATCCTGGATGGAAACTTGGTTTCCTTGATCATCTTCATTTCCCTGTACTTGGGAACCAGGTTCAACAATAGTGGATTCATTCACTAGTGATCATCACTTAGTTCTCTTCTTCCTCATTGGGAACAGGAACAGGATGTTGTTCCCTTGGCTTTGTTCCCATGACTTCGTTCCAAAGTCTCATCAATAAGACTTAGATCTTTTGCAATCCTATTTCGAAGTCATCTTCAACCTGTGTGCTTGAATCACATTTATCTGTTTCATCAAAAATAACATGCACACTTTCTTCTACACACATAGACCTTTTATTATACACTCTATAAGCTTACTACTAGAAGAATATCCTAAGAATACAGCTTCTTCACTTCTAGCATCAAATTTTCCAATATTTTGTTTCCCATTATTATGAACAAAACATTTACATCCAAATGTTCTGAAATATGTAATATTGGGCTTTTTACCAAAATACAGCTCATAGGGGGTTTTATTTAATAAAGGTCTTACCATGGCTCGATTTATAATATGACAAGCAGTATTCACAGCTTCTGCCCAAAATTTTTAGGAAGACCACTAGCTATCAACATAGTCCTAGCCATTCTTCTAGTGTTCTATTCTTCCTTTCAACAACACCATTTTGTTGAGGTGTTCTAGGGGCTGAGAAATTGTGATCTAATCCATTGTCTCTGCTAAAGTCATCAACTTAAATTTTCAAACTCTTTCCATGGTCGGATCTAAGGTGTAGAATTTTGACCACTCAAATTTTGACTTTCTTTGCAAAGACAAGGAACTCATCATAAGTCTCGTCCTTGCTAGAAAGAAAATAACCCAAGTAAATCTAGAGAAGTCATCTACAATTACAACACATATTTCTTTCCACTCCTACTTTGTATCCTCATAGGTCCACATAAATCCATATATTAACTCTAAAGGTCTTGTGGTACTTACCACATTCTTGGACTTGAAAGAGGACCTAACATGCTTCCTTTGCGCATGCATCACAAACATGATCTAAATGAAACTTAGTAGAGGGTAAACCTAAAACTAGTTCTTTAGAACGCAGTTTGTCAAGCAAGGAAAAGCTAGCATGACCTAGACGCTTGTGCCATAAAATGAATCATCATCAATAACACTAAGGCATGTGAATTTGTTTTTGGGAACAAGGTTGAGATCCACAACATATGTGTTCCCTTTCCTTGTTCCTTCCAAAATGATATCCTTTGTGCTATTGTTGACATCAAACATTTTTCACTATTAAACTTCACACATTTCTATCAAGAATTGGGAAATACTTAACAAGTTATGCTTTAATCCATCAACTAGAAACACATTTCTATGGAATGTGACGATGACTTACCAACTTTGCCCATGGCAACTATGTTACCTTTCTTGTTGTCACCAAAAGTCACACTTCCACCATTATAGGCTGAGAGTGAGAGAAATCTTGATTTATCTCCAGTCATATGCTTAGAACAACCACTGTCTAGGTACCATGTGTTGTTCCCCCTCACTCCAACCTGCAAGAAAACTAATTGTTAGAGTTAGGAACCCAATCTTTCTTGGGTTCCTTTCCTTCAGGAACAATAGATTTCTTTTTCCAAATTACTTACTTGTTTCCAAGTTCTCATTATGCGACCAAGTCTTTTAGGACAAGAGTTCCTAAAATGACCAGTGTTCCCACAAAACATACAAACTTTATCACTTGGTAAATCAACTCTCTTTTTAGGTTTTTCAAATTTCTTTTTGTGATTAAAACCAAGACCTTCAGTTTGTTTTGTTTGAGGGTTCTTAATCCAGTTTGGAATAGGTAGCATTTTCTTTTCATTTCTCATTTGGTGCAGTTCCCCTACAAGTTCTTATTTTCAATTTCCAAAAATGAAACATGATTTTTCAATTCGTTTATTTCAGATTTGAAACTTTGCAAGGGAACTGACTTAATGTCAAATGAACTTACTTCAGGAACAAACTCTTTTAGTTGTGATAACTCAACTTAACAAGTAGTTCTCATTTTTAAGATTTTCGAAATCCTCTTTTAATTTAAGATTTTTGTCAAACAATTCGAAAAATTTTTCTCAATATCAATCGAACACTTTTAAGCCAAGAGGTATGTTCCTTTGCTACACTTAAAGCATGTTGACATTGTTTTAGTTTAATGGTTCTCATTTGCAATCATTTACAGCGTCAACAATAAACTCAAATAATTTTTCTTTACTTAAAGAATTAAGACGAGTTTTGATGGTGTCTAGACTTGCCTCAAGAGATTCAATCTCTTCATCAGATTCGGAATTGTCAAGAGCCATAAGACAGAAGTTTGCAGTCTCCTCATTTGGTTGAGGATCATCTTCTTCTCAAGTCAGAGTCTCCCCATGCAGCAACCATAGCTTTCTTCATGTCAGATCGAGTATAGGAGTTTTTGTATTCTTGTTCCTATCTCTGCTCGTTCCCTTCCTTTGCCTTTTTCTTGTTCCCATTGGGGACAATCCTTGATGAAGTGCTCAGACTGCCACACTTATGACAAACAAGTTTGTTAGAATATTTCTTATTCTTACCTTTGTAATCCATTCTTCATGTTCCTAAACATTCTTTTGAATTTTCGGACCATGAGAGCGATTCTTCTTCATCGTTTTCTGAGCCTTCACTTTCATCAGCTTTTAAGGCAATCGATTTTGCTTGGACATGTCTCCATTCTCATTGTCCAATTGCAACTCATGAGTCATAGGGAACCAGCAAGTTGTTCCAAATTGAACTTAGTAAAGTCCTTAGTTTCCTGTAAGGCAGTTACCTTAGCCATCCAACGATCCCTAGGAAGGCTCCTTAGGACCTTTCGTACCTGTTCCTCAGATGTAATCACTTTACCAAGAGATGTTAGCTCATTAATATATATTAGTAAAGCGTGTAAACATGTCTTGGATAGATTCTTTTGACTTCATTTAAAAAGTTCATATTGGTTCATCAAAAGATCTATTTTTGATCTCTTAACTTCACTCGTACCTTCATGAGTGACTTCAAGAAGATCCCAAATTTGTTTTGCGGTTTTCATCCCATGACACGATTGTGTTCATGAGGCCAAGACCACAATGAAGCATTTTATAGCAAGAGCATTAATTTCCATCTTTTCGAAATCAGCTTTATCAAAATCAGATATAGATTTAGGAATTACCTCATTTTTGTCATTAGTGGTAGTGACTTCAAAATCACCTACCTCTATGACTCTCCATACCTGGTAATTGTCGGCTTTGATAAAGATCTTCATTATGTTCTTCCAATAAGTGTAAAACTTACCATTAAACATTGGTGGCCTCTGCGTAGAGTACCCTTCTTCCAGTTTCTCTCTAGTATTCATATTTTTCAAGATCTTGAACTCAACAGGGTTTCCTGAATATTAGAATTCCCGCTCTGATACCAATTGTTGTATAATATGAGCACTACAAGAGGGGGGTGAATTATAGTGAGAGAATAAGCTATACTTTTTGCGGAATTAAAAGTAAACTTGGGAACAAACAAGGGGAACACGAGAGATTTTACGAGGAAAAACTTCCTAGGCCTAGTAGGAAGAAACAACCATGACCACAAGGGATTTTAAACAACTTTCCACTATAATAGGCCAAAACAACTCTGATTACAACCTATTACTTTTCTCTCGATTCTCAACTTAAGTCACTCAACTCAAGTTCCCAACGACAGTTCCTACAACTGACGTTTCTCTCAAACTTCACTCGAAGCTCCTTTCTCTTTCTCTTTCTCTTTCTCTTTCTCTTTCTCTTGCTTCACTCAAAGCTTTCCACAATTACAAGAGTTCACTCAAACCCTTTTCTCAAAAATACACTTTGTAAAACAATGGAAGAGTAATAAACTCGATTAATGTAAGTATGAATTCTCTTAAGGAAAAGGCACTGACACTTTAGATAACTTAAGAGAAATTAACTAAGTCAGACACACTTTGGTGTGACTAATAAAAGTCCGACACATTTTTGCTCAAATGAATTAGGCGCCTATTTATAGACAATTAAGACAAGACATGTTCTCCACTAATTAAACCATTATCACATGATCTCCATGATGTTTAATTAATTAATTAAATTAAATTAACGGTTTTTTCACCAAATACCCCCGACAAATCGCGAAATTCACCATATACCCTCAATGTTTCAGATATTCACCATATACCCCTGAGTTTTCAAAACAATGCACCATATATCCTTTTTTCTAACGGACGTTAAGTTGCCGTTTGTTTTATTTACGAGTTTGCCATCATCAGTCACTAACCCTAAATTAAACCCTAATCCCTAAAATCTAAACCTAACCCTAAAATCTAAACCCTAACCCACCCCAGCCCCCCACCCCAGCCCCTCCCCCTCCTCCACCGTCGCAGCACGCTCCCCCTCCCCTCCGCCGCAACCCCCCACCTCAGCCCCCTCCCCTCCCCATGCTCGCGTACCACCTGCGCCGTGCTATTTTCCTCCCTCACTGTCACCGGCGTCGGGGTTGTTGCTCGTGTCGATGCTGCTCCTGCTCAGGGGTATTCTCCTCCCTCACTGTCACCAGCGTCAGGGTTGTTGCTCGCGTCGACGCTGCTCCTGCGCCGTGCTATTCTCCTCCCTCACTGTCACGACGTCCGACCTGTTGCTCGCGTCGTCGATGCTGATCTTGCGCCACGCTTTTCTCTCCTCCTTCACTGTCACGGGGGCGGGGCTGGGGAAATCACGGGGGAGAGGGGATGGGTTGTCAGAAGGAGGGGGCTGCGGCGGTGAACGTAGAGGGGGGTGGGGGTGCTGCACCGGTGAACGAAGAGGGGGAGGGGGAGCGGTGCTGGGGCGGTGGGGGTGGGAGAGTGGTGCTGCGGCGGTGGGGGAGGGGGAGGGGTGGGGGCTGGGGTGGGGTGGGGGCTACCAAGGGGTTAGGGTTAGGGAAAGGTGTTAGGGTTAAGGTTAGATTAGAATTAGGGTTAGGGCTTAATGGTGGCAAAATTGTAAATAATGCTAACGGTGAGATAACGATGGTTACTAAAAGGATATTTGGTGAACGTTTTCGAAAACTCAGAGGTATATGGTGCATTTTTGAAACATTGAGGGTATATTGTGAATTTGTTGATTTGTCGGGGGTATTTGGTGAAATAACCGTTAAATTAATTATTCCATGTCATGTAAAGCATCCACTAATCCACTACTTCACTTCATTGAAACAGTAACACATTACATGGTTTTTACAAACTTGGAGATTAATTAAACTCATTTAATTAAATAAATACTTGGAGGATAATTAACTAAGCCACTAAATCCACTAACTACATAAAACGTGTAGCTGTAGGTTTTAGGCGTGCAATCTAGTTTTTAGGAAATAAATAAATAAAATACTTTCGCTATATTTTAGGAAAAATATCTTTTTCAAAATCTTTTATAAAACCGGAAATAACAGTTTTATATTTAAAAAATCCGAAACATTTAAAAATCGGAAATATTAATTTTTCGAAAACTAAATCTTTTAAATAAAATATAAAAGATAAAAGATAAACTTTAAAAAGATAATATTTGAAAATCAGCTAATTTAAAATCAGAAAATCTTTTTAAAATCTTTTCCTAACTAAATTCCTAAAATAGTGGATCTTAGTCAAAATATCCCTAAAAACTCTAACAACTTTATTGGGCACAGATTTCACTTAGGCGCACAATATTAGAGTCACTTAGGAGTTCCTAAATTAGTTTTAAGTCTTGTTCCCTAATCTTTAAGTCTTGTTCCTTAGCCTTGTTCCTATAGTGCCAGGTCTGTTCTTTTCAAGGGAACAGAACCAAGTTCCTCTGAGAATTCACCACGAACTTAATTAAGCTTTTACTCAACCTTAACATGAAGATAAATAAATACCCTAATGTATTTTAATCTTCATTCCATGCTTGATTCTTCATTTCTCGAACACCTTTACTTCGATCTTGATTAATTCTCCGCTTTAATCTTCAATCAAGTATTCTCTTAGCTCGAGCATGAATTACCTTGCAATAACATAAATAAAATATACTATGTCTTTTGTGGTTAGGTCATCTTCAAAACTCAAGGGTCAACAATTTCCTCTTACTCTAATTAAATGTTGTCGTAACTCTAACTACTTGTTTATATAACTTTAATCAAACGTTGCAACTTGATAGCCTGTTATCTCAATTGGTGAGTGTTTTGTGTGCCAACACACAAAAACGTGGATTTGACTCCCACACAGGCTTTTATTATTTGATATGTTCTTTTTGTTGGTCTTGTTCAATTTTAAGGATGTAATTTTTCTACCTTACCTAATGAGGTGGTAAAAGGAGAATTAAATTACACTAGCTTGAATCACAATAAGAAAAAAATTCGACTATACTTCAAATTTACATGAGTGCTAGACAACAATTTGTTCTATATTTTAGGTTTCTAACTTGTAACAAGAGTCATTTTATAACCTATATGGGAATCGAACCCACATCTTGTGCATAGCACAATGCTCTTCCATTTGAGCTAATAGGTTTTAAGGACGTTCGAACATGATGTGCCCAAAAGCCAGCAACATCCTTGCAAACAGTATTAGAAAACTAAGAAGACACTCACATGGATCATGACTATCGCTTCCTTTATATGTATCGTTTACCAAATATGGTCGAGGTATGTTTTCTGAATTTGATCACAGAAATAGAGATTGTAGTCATCGTGTATTGATTTGATAAAGGAGTCGAATTTAGGAAACTTAATGGCCGTGAACTTCTTATTTAGACCATGAAGGTACTCCAAATTGAACAAAGTAAACATGATAACAAAGTGAAAATCAGAATTTAGGAGTAATTATAACTTACAGTGCCCCCAAATTTTACAAGTGAAGAACCATTAGACAAAACAGCCCCTCCACAATTACAATATGATATAATGCATAACACAACAAAAATGAAAAATTAAACCAGCAATAAAGAACATGTCTGTAATTTGCATACTGAAATATAAATTTATTTTTAATCAAATTCAGAATACACAGAGAATCAAGATCAGTCTCATAATAACTCATCAGTGACATAGATACCAGGTTTATATACCCCATTTATCTCTAAAAGGCAAAGCTCAACCACAAAGCAAACATATACTCAGAATGACAAGGTAAAAGCAAGAATTGGGAGAAAAATTACTCATAACTTCTATTCTGAGACAAAAATTAATCATAGGATGCAAAGCAATGACCTCGTAGTCCTTAGTCAGTCAGTCTAGTTTTTTTTTTTTATCTCTAACCATATTGAAGTCTTGCAAATCAAACTTCCTAACTTCATTTCTATGAACATATAAAATCTCCAAACCAAAAGTTGCTAACTAGAGAAATGGAATCAACTTAAATTAGTCTTTTTATACCGAATCACATACAAGAAACATCAAAGTCGAAAGCTTCTCTACCCACCCCCAGTCACGCCCTATCTTCCTCCTAAAAACTAAAATTAAGTTTGGAAAGCATTTCAAATGGAATTATCACACAAATGAAAAATAAATATCAAAAATCTCTAAAATTATGAAAGCAATGGAGAACATGCCCAAAAGAACTCAAGGTACTCTTTCTGATCTCTAAACTCAGTAGTCAGTAGTAAGACCGGGCATAGAAGATGCCTTACAGATTCTATCATCTCTTTTCATGTCGCCTTAAGCCAAAAAATAGAGATCAACAAGTGCAGCTGAACCAGTGAACTGAGAGTCTTATTGCATTCAATAGGTAGAATAGAATTCAGTGATGGACGTGCTTGCTGCTAGGGATGGCAATGGGTCCTGGACCCGATCTAGACCCGCTAGGACCCGACCCATTTATAAGGGTCTGGGTCCAGAAATTTTAGACCCAATGGGTCCGGGTCGGGTCTGGGTCCCGAAGAGCATGGGTCGGGTCTGGGTCCGGGTCCACATATGCTAGACCCAGACCCGCCCCGCGGACCCATTTACATATTAGAAATTTTTTTTTACCCAAACTCTAAAATTTTATGAGTTGTGATTTTGTGAACTCATTAGTGTTGTAACTCCACTAAGACATGTAACTTTATTAGTTGTAACATTTTAATATATTATGAGTTAATTCTTCAAATTTTAATTAGAGAGTGCTTTAACCATGGATTCAAGAACCTATATATATTAGGGCGAAATTTTTTAATTACATATATTAAAAAATGTGATGAAAACTTAAAACTAAAAAGGACCCATTTAGGACCCAGTAAGGACCCATGGACCCGCTAGACCCAACGGGTTTGGGTCTGGGTCTGAAAAATCTAGACCCAACAGGTCTGGGTCTGTGAAAAATAAACGGGTCTGGGTCTGGGTCTAGGTGGACCCGACCCAGACCCGCCCCATTGCCACCCCTACTTGCTGCCAAGAAAATAAATTAATTTATTTCAATACTAAGTATCTCACTCCACTAGCACAAGACATATAGTTCACTAATTGCAGTATTTCATTATCACAAAGCAAAAGATGAATAAGCAAACCTCATCATTTTGTTTTCCTTTTCCACTTCCTTCTTCATTCATTTTATAGAAAATTTGAAGTAATAGTCCAAAGTTATACCAATATTTATAACTCTAACTACTAATGTTACCAACAGCGGCGCTAAGAGTAGTAGCATGGGGAACAACCAAAATCGAATCTGATTAAACTGAAAAATCCAACCACAAACGAGAGTGCACGGGAATTAAAATAAAATCGCCAGCCCTAGAATTCATCAATAAACTAATTAATTGGAATTAAAATTGAAAACAACAAATTGTACACAGATAAAATAAAATAGAAAGATTCAGTTGAAACTATAAGAACGTAAACACGTTATACTTATAATTCATTGAATTTGAGAATACACCACAATTTGCAAGTGAATGTTGTCGAAAAAACTCTGAATTTACCTCAAAATAATCAAGATATACCTGAAAATCACATCACAATAATTTGAAACATCGAATTTCACAAAGATATGATGATTTGACAAAACAATTCAGTCGAAATTATGTTGAAAATCAAATTAATGAGAGAAACCAGAGGAGAGAGAAACGAGATGAGAAAGAAAGAGAAAAATGGAAGGTTTTGGAATTTTCGCACCTTTTTATAGGTAATTATATCTTTCATCTATTAATAATTTACTTTGAAATATTAATATCAAGTATCACTTGATTTAGTGGTTTAAGATATTAGTATATGTATTTGTAATCTCGGGATCAGATCTTATCTAATACATTTTCTATTTTTTTTAGTGTATGTGGATTGCATAGTGCCTCTTAATATATTAGTACTAGAATTTTTTGCACGCGATGAGTGCTTGAATTTTTTTTCGAAACAGAAACTCGATTTTTTTGGGATAAGAGTCAAAATTTGAAAATTAGACATACGAAGTATAATTGTTTTAGTTGCAAATTTTAATTGGTTTAGTTTCTGTCACTTAAGTCTTTCACCATTCTTTTTATTTTTATTTTTTTACTTTTCAAAGTTAAATTCTATGAACAAAATAGAAATTTTATTGAATTTATTTATGATTTCTAATATTATAATTTTTTTTAGTTGATTTTTGAATCAAGTTCAGTACTTCATAAATTGTAAAGAAAGTGGACACTTTGATTTCAAGTCAATTTTTTCAGAGGTTGTAGTTTGTGAGTGATTATTATAATTATATTTTTGGTATTTTTGTTTGAAGCCCCTTTGATTTGTAAGTGAATTTGTAATTTAGAATGGGAAGGGGGTAGCATCATAGTCTCTTCATCTGGGGACACCATAGCTCCCCCCCCTTCCCTTATATAATAGAGATATGTTGTACTTTAATTCTTGAATGATATTTTACATAAATCTCTTTACCTTGATAACTAATCGTTATCATATAATAGAAAAAGATATGTCCATATATATGTAAAAGTTTTATTATATATAGGAAACACTATAAAAAAAAGTAAATATTTTTTTCCTTGTCTAACTTCTAAATTCTGATTTCACTACGAATACACCTCTATTTTTTATCATGCCCACCATTAATTGTGAATGGTTATTGAGAATAGTGATTTGTACGTAAATTTTTGTAAATGTGTTTGTATGTATTGACGTTCTAGGTTATTAGTTTTAGTTTGTATGTTAATTTTAAGTTTTAAAAGAGTTTCCTGATTCTTTGAGTGATTTTTATAACGTGATTTTCTCAATTGTATGAGTGATTTGTAAAGATTCTTCTTTTAAGTGATTTGTGAATTGTGAGTGAGTGTTGTAAATTAATTTTTGGTAGTTTTATTTGAGTGTCAATTTTGATGTTGACATTACTTTTGTAATTTAGAAAGGGAAGGAGGGCAAAATAGGCATTTCAAAAGAGGACACCATTACTCCCCCCTTCCCTTATATAATAGAGATAGATAAATATGGGTCATTGGATAAATCATGATCTAAGTTTTGATATTCATTCTCACTTATTATTTAAAAGGCCATTCTCACATAAACTCATGATCTAAGTTTGGATATGTGTAGAAGGTTTTATGTGATTTTCTTTAGTAAGTAGTTTTTTTTATTCCAAATTAATTGAATCCATAATTATTAGAATTCATTTATTTAAAGTTGAGAGAACATAAAATGGAATTTTATATTTCAAGATATATGCAAATCATTTGTTGTAACATTTTAAAGTTTAAAAATTTTATTATTGTGATATATAAATTTATTGATACATATATCAAACGAAAAACACATCAAAATGCACGGGAATTTTTGTTTTATAAAATTAAGATGTAAGGATTTTTCACCTAACGGCTAAAATCATGGTTTGAATATTAGCTTGTGATTTAAACTTTTTGTACTCATACTATGTATTAAGTATATATATTTTAAAACCGACTTATGACATGTGCGTTCAATGACTGATGTAGCTAATGTCATGTGCAACATGTGACTAACTTTTTTTGTAAAAAGATTGAATAAAAAAGCTTTCACTCTGCCTAGTACTTCATTAATAGGCTCATATAAAATTACAATGCGCACCACTTCTGGCACTCAATCATGCAACCACTAACTTTTCTAAGGTTTAATTAAACGGTTACATGTGTCCGATGTCAACCCATTTAAATTATTTATTCAAAATCGCTAAAAAAAATTAACAATGAATTGATTTTTCATGTCCAATATTAAATATCCTTTAATATCTAGGTAATATCTTCCTAGTATATTAGGAAGATTTAAAGAATTCATTGACATTTTGCCAACTTTTACCCCTAGATGGTGCTAAAATGTTAGATTTTCCTACATGTTAAAGTGAAAAGTCGTGCCAATTTCGGGTGTATCACTTATTTCTGTATGGATAAAGTATATGGAGGACACTAGAATCAGCGAAAAAAAATAGTGTAGATGCAGCCACTACACTTATACCATATGAGAGAATTACTACAAAGAAATGTGATGAGATGAGAGTATCCTCATTCACATTCCTCTTCCAATGTTTTTTTTTTTTGACAGCGGGTAAAACAAGATTAATTTGTTCTACTATTGTTAGCTAGATTGTGGGCTGCTCTGACTTCTTCTCTTGTTGCTTTGGAGCATATGAACAGCTGGAACGTGTTAGCTATGTCTTTTATTTCTTTGATAATGGAGGCAATATCCTTGTTGCATGAAGTTTGGTTGTTGAGGGAGTTCATGATTTCCTAGCAGTCTGTTTTTATTTGGATATTTGCGCATCTCCACTAAAAGTCCTTTGTTGCTTGTAGAACTGCCACTGCTTCTACTTGTAATGGGGAGTGGGCGAAAATTCTTAGGTTATGGTTTGTTGATATTGTTCTTGTTTGTTGATATTGTTCCTGTTTGTAAAGTCCATGCTATTGCAGCTTGCCACTCGTTCTTCTTTGGTTTTGCTTTCCAAGAACCATCTGTGCATATTACTTGGATACCATGCTGGTTTAACTTACCTGTGCTCCATTCTTGTTCTTGGGTAGTCATTATGCATCATGATTTTCTTTTATCTCTTTCCTAGATTTTATTAGCTTTAGCATGATCCTTCCGGCTCTTATTATCGAAGACGGCCATTGGGTTTGGCTTTCCTCCCTTAAACACTAAGTCATTTTTGTGAAGCCATATACTCTAGAGTGTTGCAATGAAGTTCAAGCGTAACTCGATAAATTCTTCCTCTTTTTTTCTTCTGAATAGGTTCAGGAAATTCCTGATCCAGTCATTGAGAGGAGTATATTGTATTTGTTACTCTTATACCCATTGTTGACCCCCAAATCCTTTTAGTGAAGTCACAATTTTTGAATAGATGAACATCGTCTTCTAGTTCATTGTTGCAGAATTCACATTTCTGATCAACATTGATCTTTCTCTTGGTTAGATTTGTCGCAGTTGGTATTGCTCTAATGGCTATTTTCCAAAGAAAGTGTTTCCACTTTGGAAAAATGTTTGAATTCCAGATTGATTTCCAGAATTGTTTTTCTTAATTGCCAGTACGTGGAGCCTTGTTAAGGAACCAGTAGCCTGACTTTGCTGAATAGTTTCTTGAGGGGGTAAGTTTCCAATCTATACTATCTTCATTTCCTTCCTTTGGAATGTGGGTAACCAGAATTTTTCTTGCGTCTTTGGAGGAGAAGGATTTCAAAATGAGATTGTATTTCCGGGTACCATTCTCATTTATCAAATCTGCCACCTTATTAATGTTTGGGTTTCTAGATGTAGGAATTGCAGGGCCTTTGTCGTTCCAGGCCTCTGTATAGAGGTTTATGTTCCTACCATCACCCAATATCTTCCTTAATCCATCTTTGAATTTAGCAGAGGCTGTGAGGAGGCTTTTGAAGGCATAAGAGCAACTCTTAGGTTTGGTATCCTGTATAGAAAGGCTTATAGGATCATTTTTGTATTTCACCGCGTAAAGTATGTGAATCAGTGAACCTTTATTTTTATGGATTCTCCAAGCTTGGTTGAAGAGAAGAGCTTGATTGATGTGGTTTATGTTTCTAAGCCATAAGCCACCCTCCATCTTATGTCTCTCTAGTACTGCTTTTGATCTCCAACAATTAGGCTTTTTGTCAAATTTTGACGCCCACCAGTATTTTAGAAAGATAGAGGATAGTTTTGTTGTTATTTTTTTGGCATCAGATAGATTAAGAGAATATGGGATGCCAGGTTGGTCAGGATTGTGTTTAGAAGGATAAGACTTCCTGGTTTAGAGCAGTGGACAAATTTCCAAGAGAGTATCTTGTTTATAGTATTTGAAGTTATATCGTTCAGGCAAGAGGTTGTTCTTCCATCAATTTCCATAGTACCGCCCCAGGTAGGTTCCTGTTTGCACTTTGTTGGTGAACCCTAATGGACTTCTCATCATTCTGATGAATGTAGAAGGGGTATTAGGACTGAAAATTACGCGACACTTATCAAAATTGATCATTTCTCCTGATTTTTAGCCAAATTCGTGGATTATTTTCTTGATTTCCCAGCAATTTTTAGGTTAGGCTTTGCTGGAAAATCAAGACATCATCTGCAAAGAATAGATGGGAGATTTATGGGGCTATTCTAGCAATTTTTAGGCCTTGGAGATCTTTCTTCTGTTGTAGATTGAAGAGATTACGAGAAAGCACTTCCATACATAAGATAAATACATAGGATGATAGGGGGTCACCTTGCCTGAGTCCTGGTCTTGGAAAGAATTTCTCGGAGGCTTCTCCATTGACAAGAACTGCATATGACTCGTTGTGATGCATTGCATTATCCAATTAATCCATAACTCTGGGAAGCTCATTTTTCTCAAAATAGCTTGGACGAAATCCTATCTAATTCTATCATATGCTTTACTTAGATCTATCTTGAGAATGTCTGCGTAGTTTTTCCCTTTCTTCCTTTTTTTTTTTTACCAAGTTTACAATCTCATGGGAGATAAAGCAGTTGTCCATCATTTGCCTTCCTGGCAGGAATGCATTTTGGAATTCATCTACTAGGCATCCTAGAATGAATTTGAGTCTATTAACAAGGGTTTTGGAGATGATTTTGTAAGAAGTGTTGCATAGACTTATTGGTTTGAAGTCATTGAGTGTTTGTGGTCGGTCAATCTTTGGCACTAGTGTGATGAAAGTATGGTTTTGCTCTCTCAAGCTATGACCACCTGTTAGGAAGGAGTTTACACTATTTACCACATCAGAAGCTACTTCCTCCAAATTTTTCTGATAGAAAATTGGTGGCATACCGTTTGGGCCTAGAGAGTTGAGGGGATGAGGGCTGAAAGCTGCTTCTTTGATTTCCTTTGCTGGGAAAGGTTTTGATAAGAATTGGATATGTTCTTCCGTCAGTCGAGGCATGGGGTCTAGAATTGTATCACTAGGATATAAAGTGTTAACTTCTAGAATGTTGTTGTTGAAGAGCACTTTGAAGTTGTTAACAAAGAGGCCCTTTATCTCATTGTTATTGGTAGTCCTGAGATTTGATAGCTCTGATTTTATTCCTACACTTTCTTGTCTTAACACTTTTGTGAAAGAAATTGGTGGTTTGATCTCCCAGTGTATCCCATCTTGATTTTGCTTGTTGTTTCCAATAGTCAGTTTTGGTGTCTAAGCTTGTTTTTATGCAGTCCTTGATCTTTATGTTCTCCTCTGCTTAATCCGTAGACTTAATACCCTTTTGAGCTATGCTTAGAGTATTGTTGATTGATTCCCAGTTGATGTTGTTAGCTTTTTTATAATCCATACACCAATGTCTTATTTTCCTTAGTGTCGTATGTAACTTTCTTTATAGTTTAAACGCACTAAATCCTTGAACATTATGCCCCCATTCTTGTTGGATTATTAGCTTAACTTCTTCGTGATCTAAACACCAAGCCTCCAATTTGTATGGTCTTGTTCTCTTCTGCTTATCTCTATCATGCATCCACTATGGTTGTCAGCATCCACCCCCATACATCTTGGAAACCCAAGCCTTACAAAAATCGGTTCCAAACAAGAAACCTGGCTTTTGGTTTCAGACAGAAAGATAAAGTCTACATTACTTAGCCTAGCCATACTAGAAATGAAGCTAATTACCTTGGAGTCCAAGATTTTTACCCCTCTACAATTCCAGCTGAGGATTGTCATATAATCCTAGAAGGCTGTTGGTCAGCCGCACCTTCAGATGTAGATATTCTTCCTTTTGGGGTAGTATTGGCCTAGGGCTTATATCCTCCTCCTCGCTTAATCCAAATTTAAGGACAGATTTACCTTTTGTTTTCTTTTGGATTTTAATGCGTTTTGCCTATGAGGGGTTGGCTTCGAAAACATCAGTTGGGGCTGTATTGAAGAAATCGTTTTTTTATAAGTGTGGTATGGATATATGACATTGGTATTGTATTGATGGTTAGGTTATTCTGGTTACTTTTCTTACCATATGAAGTGGAATGCTGAGGTTTATTGGATGAAGAGTGGTTTGAATTTCATTATATTTTCCTCTTATTTTGGCGAGGGGTACTCTCACTTCTGCTCCTTGAACCTTCCATAAACACTTGAGTTTCTCTATTCCCTTCATTTTCTTGTTTGCGATCACCATTGTTATTGTTTGGGTTAATGTTTTCACTTGATGAGGAAGAATGGTCATCATTACTGTTATTATTTGCGTTGTTGCCATTACCTCCTGCATCATCTGAGTTCTCATGTTCATGATCTGGTTCAAGGGTTATTTCTGACGGACTATCTCCTTCTTAATCTCTTTCCCATGAGTAGTTGACCAAGTTGATAAACGTTTATCTGTTCCAATCAACTCTTTAGAGGCATATTAGTTTGTTCGTGAAAAAGGGTTGGAAGGATTGAAATGTGTAGGGAATTTCAGTACCTCTTCCCACATCTCCATGACTATTTTGAGGTGTTTTTGAGCAGTCTCTATGGGTATTCTGCATTTTGGTCTCCGATGGCCTATTCTCCCACACTTGTTGCATTAGACAAAAACTCCTTCGTATCTAAAATCTACCTAATCTGGTTCCCCATTATGGTAGTCTAGAAAGAAACCAGGTATGAGAGGATTGTTTATGGAAATTACAACCTTGCCTCTTATGAAATCTTTGAAGCCTTGAGAGGTGGAATTATTATCAAAGTATAAGACTTTTCCTATTTTATCAAGTGCTCTTCTAGCCACCTATGGTTTATTGTAAATGAGAAGGAAACCTTCGACCCTTACCCTGATAGGTGATTGGGTGAAGGTAAATGATTGGAAGGATGCCCTTAGTCTATATTTTGTGAAGAGGAATAAGGCTCCATCATAACTTGCTGAGCCTTAGGCATCGAGATTATCTCTATCTCTTACGTCAAGGCAGAAGAAGAAGAGGTTACCTATTTTCTTGATTGATATTTCATCGTGGGTAGTTCATCGTAGGTACACCCAGTCTTGTATGTCTCTAACTTTGAAATCTCTAAAATCTTTAGCTTTTCCTATTACTGCATTAAGGAGTAAACTATCCTCCGGTAGGATGTGACCTTCAAGGGGTCTGATGATGGGTCCCATTCTTCTCATTGAGTTTTCAGATGAGTTAGTAAGGTTAATAGTTGGGGTGAATGGATTCATGATGGAGGTGCTTAAGTGTTAGTAGAAAGGTTTGTAGGTGAAAGATATCTTCTCAATTTTTAGTGAGAGAAGCTCTATGCTGGAGACAATTCCTTCAATTTGGAGGCTGCCCTAAATTCTTCCAACGATTGTTATCTTCATTATTTACCTCTTTTCTCAACTATTTAGCTTCCACAATAAAACACCCACAATCTATCCTATCCCAATGCTTCAACAAATCTTGTCATTAAATTTAATTATAATCCACATTGGGATTTATCTTCAAAGAATCCGAATTACATATTATTAAAACCAAAAGCCAACATAGCTTTCTCTCTAAGCGGTCTATAGGTGCACGATAAGAGTGGTTTTCTATCGTGCGCTTTGGCACCTCAATGGGGAGGAAGAAGAAAGCGTCGGCGCCGGTTAATAGCTCGTCGGCTTCCGTGCAAAACAAGGAAGCTGAAAATGTAAGTTTGGAGCTGGAAAAGGAAGTGTCTCAGGAGAAATCCAATGTAACAGTAACTACACCTGTAAGTGTTGTACAAGAAAAAATAGCGATTGTCACTGAGAAAGAAAAGGAAGATGATGGTGCTATTAAGAACTCAGCTGAACAATGGAAAATCTTTACCAACCAGAACAGAATCTCTAGCAAAGGTATGGGTTTGAAATTTCTTGCTCCTACCATAGTTGATGGATGTCCTACTGCAAAACTTGAACAAAATGAAGTTGAGAAAATGAATGAAGTATGGCGTAACTCACTGATTGTTTACATTGTAGGCCAAAATCCTACATTAACTGCAGTTAAGTCTTATTTGAAATCTCAATGGCAGCTTCCTGAGGACTGTATTATGTTTAAACATGATGAAGGCTATTTTGTAGTTAAGCTACAATCTAGGGAGATTAGGGATACAATTCTATATACAGGACCTCATATGTTTTATGGAAAGCCAATGATAGTAAAACAATGGTCATCCACTTTCAATTTTCATTCTGAAATTTTAAAAGTGGTGCCTATTTGGGTGAAACTGGATAATCTGCCTTTGAACTGTTGGAGTGAAAACTCTTTAAGCAGGATTGGAAGCCTCTTGGGAGTGCCCTTATATGCAGATGAGTGTACTTCCAAAACTCTTAGGGTTTCCTATGCTAGACTATTAATTGAGATGGATGTGACTAAAGTCATGCCAAAGGAAGTTAAGATAGCTGATCCTAATGGTAATGTCTTCACTCAACATGTAAGTTATGATTGGATTCCCCCATTTTGTAAGAAATGTCAGAGTGTGGGTCATAACTGTGAAAAATCAATGGCTATGAAGAATAAGGTGATTCAAAAATGGGTTCCAAAACAATAAGAGGGACAAGAGGGTGCATCAAAGCCTGGTGATCCCACCTTGCCAGTAGATCCTAGGCCTCCTAGTGATCCTGTCATTGTGGTAGATCTAAGGTCTGAATCCCTAATTACCCATGTTGCTTCACCTAATCAGATCAAAGACCCTGAAGAGGAAGAAGAAGTCTGGAAAGTTGTCACAAGGAAATCAAAAGACAGAGGGAAACAAGGGAACTTACAAGCTGCTGGGAAGGACTCAGGTAAACCTGGGGGTGCTAAGGGACCAAACCCTTATTTATCCTAATGAAGGTCTCTACTTGGAATGTGAGAGGGATGAATGATCCCTATAAAATAAAGGAAATCAAAAATTTCCTGAATCTGGAAAAGCTTTCAATTTGTGGTTTACTTGAGACTAGGGTGAGAAGTCATAATGCCACTAAAATTCAAAGGAAATTTGGTGTTGATTGGACTTGGTGCTGTAACTATTCTTTCTCTCCAAAAGGAAGAATATGGTTTGGTTGGAAGCCTGGAGAGGTTAAGATTCAGATACTCAAGCAAGCTGAACAGTTACTAGCTTGTAAAGTATCTAATTATGATGGCACAAGGGAGTTTCAGCTTATAGTGGTGTATGGACTACACACTATAAGTGATAGGAGAGAATTATGGGTTGATCTGCTAGAAGCTCTGGATAACAACATCCCAGGGATAGTTCTAGGAGACTTTAATGTTGTGTTACATTCAAATGACAGAATGAATGGGAATCCAATTAGTGAAGCTGAGACTAAGGATTTTGAAAAGTTTATGAATGATGCCAATCTCATTGAAGCCCCAACTGCTGGAGTGTTCTATTCATGGAATAACAAAGGTGAAGGTCAGGCTAGAATAGCTAGTAGGATTGATAGAGCACTTGTGAATGCTGACTAGATTGATAAATATACTAATGTGGTTGTTCAATATAAACCTAATGGTGTATCTGATCATAGTCCATTGGTTTTTAATATGGATAACCAAAGCACTACAGGGGGAAGACCCTTTAAATTTTTGAATAGTTTATGTGATTATGAGAACTTTGAGGTTGTTGTTAGGGAAGCTTGGAATAGTGAGAATGATGTGTATAAGATGAAGGGTATCTGGTTGAAGTTGAAAAAAGTGAAACAAGCTCTGAAACAAATGCATAAACCCCATGCTCATGCTTATTGTAAAGTTGAAGAGTTGAGAAGAAAGCTTACAACTGTTCAACAGCTTGCTGACATCAATATCAATACTCAATTGCAAGAAGAAGAGAAGTCTTATGAAGATCAGCTTAGATATTGGTCTCAGATTGAGGAAAGTATTCTTAGGCAGAATTCTAGGATTGGATGGCTTAGTCAAGGAGATACTAACTCCAAGTTCTTCTTTACTGCCATGAAAACAAGGAAAGCTAAGAATAAAATAGTTCAAATTCAGACTGAACAAGGGGAGGTTCTAACAAATCCTGATGATATCCAGGGTGAAATTGTTGGTTTTTTTAAGAACCTGTTGGGTACCCGTAAAGATGAACTTACAGGTATTGACATTCAGCTCATGAGAAGAGGAAAGCAATTAAGTAGACAAGCTTGTGACACTCTTATTGCTCAAGTTACCTCAGATGAAATTGATAATGCTCTTTTTAGCATTGAGGATGGAAAAGCCCTTGGAATAGATGGCTTTAACTCTCTTTTCTTCAAGAGATGTTGGCACTTCATAAGAGAAGATATGTATCTTGCTGTTCATGAATTTTTTCAATCAGCATTCATTCACTGGCCAGTTAACACTACAGTGATCACTTTGATTCCTAAGAAGGAAAATGTCACTCATGCTAAAGATTTCAGACCAATAGCCTGCTGCACAGTGGTGTATAAAATTGTGTCTAAAATCTTAACACAAAGATTAGGCAAGGTTATCAGTGAAGTGGTGAATCCAGCACAATCAGGTTTCATCCCTGGAAGGCATATTGCAGATAATATTCTCCTTGCAACTGAGTTGATCAAGGGGTATGATAGGAAACATATTTCCCCCAGATGTGTCATCAAGGTAGATATTAAGAAAGCTTATGATTCAGTGGATTGGTGTTTCCTTGAACAAATGCTAGTTGAATTGGGCTTCCCTGATCCCTTTATCAAGTGGACTATGGGCTGTGTGAGAGGGGTTAGCTATTCTATTTTATTAAATGGGATACCTGCCATGCCTTTCCCGGCCAAAAAGGGGGTGAGACAAGGGGATCCTCTCTCCCCTTTCTTGTTTGCTTTATGTATGGAATATATGAGTAGATGCTTGGAAGAACTTCATCACATTCCAGACTTTAATTTTCATCCAAAGTGTGAAAAGATAAAGCTCACTCACATGATGTTTGCAGATGACTTGCTTCTTTTTGCAAGAGCTGATCATAGTTCAATCACAAAGATCATGGATGCTTTTATGAAATTCTCTGTTGCTTCAGGCCTAGAAGCAAGTGTAGAAAAAAGTAGTATTTACTTGACAGGAGTTTCAGAGGAGGAAAAAATTGTGTTAGCTGACCTCATACATATGCCTATTGGTCAGCTTCCTTTTAAGTATCTAGGGGTTCCACTAACCTCTAAAAAGCTTAGCTATAGCCAATGCAAGCCTCTGGTGGAGAAAATAACTGATAGAGCTCAAGGTTGGGTTGCAAAATTGTTGTCCTATGCTGGGAGACTTCAGCTTGTGAGATCAATTCTAAGTAGCATGCAGAACTATTGGGGTCACATCTTTCCTTTATCAAAAAACTTATTAAGGCTGTTGAAGGGTGTGTAAGAGATTTCTATGGACTGGGGTTGTTGAGCCTTCAAAAAAAGCACCTGTGCTTGGGAGACTTTGCTTAAAAACAAAAATGAAGGAGGCTGGAACCTGATTGATATGAAGATCTGGAATTTAGCTGGTCTCATGAAGCTGCTTTGGGCTATTTCCTTCAAAAGAGAGAAGCTCTAGGTTCAGTGGATCCATGCATATTACATCAAAAGGCAAACACCTGATACAGTTGCTATTAGCAACAACATCTCTTGGATTTTGAAAAAAGTGATGGCAACTAGAGAGCATGTTCAGGAGCTTGGTGGTTGGCACACAGTTCTAGGGAATGGTGAGTTCAGCATTCACAAAGTATACCTGAAATTGAGGACATACCATACTTGGGTTCCTTGGAGAAGGGTGATAAAAAACAACAAAGCAACCCCTAGAAGTGTGTTTATTCTTTGGCTAGCAGCTCACAAAAGACTTGCAACATCAGATAGAATTATGAAGTGGAATGTTCAGTGTAGTAGCATTTGCAAGCTCTGTGATGCTGCAAATAAATCTATTGAGCACCTGTTTTTTGAGTGTCAGTACTCTAGTGCAGTTTGGATGCAGATTCTAAGTATTATAAACATCTGCAGAAGAGGCAATGGCTTTAGTCATGAACTACAAGAAGTATGTAGGAAAGCTCATAGCAATACAAGAAGAGCTCGAGTCTATGTCATGCTGTTTACTGAAACAGTTTATATGGTCTGGATCCAGAGGAACTTGAAGATTTTCCAAAACAACCTGATGCAAACTGAGAGACTCGTCAGAGAAATTATATTTAGAGTGACTGCTAGATGTAATGATGAGGATAGGCTGTTGCTAATTGCTTAAGTTTGTTTCCTCTGTTGTTTTTGTTTCCCTTTTAACACAGTTTTCATCTGTTGTTAGGGGATTGTATTGTGGATTCTCAACTATTTTTTTTGGTTTTCAATAATAACTTTGAATTGCCAAAAAAGAAAAAAACCAAAAGCCATATTGTTAAATACAATCCTCAATTAGAATATTTGTGATATAGTTGATTGTACAATACTACAATTGAACTTGATAAGTTGATATTTGTCTCTCCTTATTAAAATGACAGTAGCAAAATAGAAAATTCCATAAAAATTTCCAACAAAATGGTTAGGAGTTGTCGTTTCACTTACGTCAATAAACTTTTTTCTGTTTTCGGTTGGAAAATCCTTAAACCCCTTTTGCCAAATCCTTTCTTTTGAGGGTTTAAGCCCCCCAAACTTCCACTTGTAGACTCTCAAATTTCCCCCAAAATCTATTGACAAATCCCCTGAAAATGGCTGCTAAATTCATGTTTTCTAGAATCTCTGCAGCTAAAATCAACGCTCCCTCCCAATTGTTAAACCGTCTAATACAATTCCCTGCTTCTTCAACTCCATTGTCATACCATCTCCTAAAATATATTCACACTTCATTTCTTGATAATGCATATAACAAAAAACCCAGAAATTATTCAAGGAGTATGGCATCAATCCCTGATTATAATCTTCAGGATTCCGCTTTGGGCTTCGATTCTCGCGTTCCTGCTACTATTATTACTGGCTTTCTTGGCTCTGGCAAGGTTTATTTATTTCTCTCTACTTATCAATATAATTTATGTTTGCTTTCTTAACAGAGTAAAATATTTGAATATGTTGGTAAAATTTTTGGATTCTTCATTAAGCAAAGACATTGACTTGCTTGATTATTCTCTTGATTATGTGATTTTTTTAGTTTAATTCAATGATTTATGCTTTGATTGTGAAATTCATGGATGAATGTGAAAGAGTGTAATTTATTCTAGGGTTTTTCTATTCACAAGCCCCCATTCAAAAAAAATAAATAAGAGAAGATAAGTTATGGCGCTGTTACTTTGTTTCATATGAGTAAAATATTGTTTTGCCTTGTGTTGATTTGGCAGACTACTCTGCTGAATTATATTCTGACTTCTCAACACGGAAAACGCATCGCCGTCATAGAAAATGAGGTATTGATCATCCATATCTCTTGAGCTAAGCGTTCTTTCTTCCAGATTTTGTAGGGAAACTACTTAACACATGCCATCTCAGAAATAGGTTGTTCATTTTTTGGATAATTAATATTGCAATGACCAAGAAAGAATTCATCCTATAGATTAATTCCCCTAATATTGCAATGATCAAGAAAGAATTCATCTTATAGATTAATTCGCCTAATATTACAATGACCAAAAAAGAATTCATCCTATAGATTAATTCCCCTAATATTGCAATGATGAAGAAAGAATTCATCCTATAGATTAATTCGCCTAATATTGCAATGACCAAGAAAGCATTTATCCTATTATCTCATTTTGTTCCTGAGCAACCCTTTTTTCTGTGCATAGGACCCTTAATAGGAACTACATTTCAAATTTAAAATATGGACTTTTGATACGAAAGTCATGACAACCTTTTTTATTAATAATGATTGAAACAAAAAAAGTTCTGGAGACTAGATTACTATTTGGTGAGTCTCTATCAAATGGCCACCTATGGTTTACCACTTTACTGTAATTATTTTATTATGGTCATGCTGTTCTGATAGCTAACTCATGTTTTCTTCATTCAGTTTGGGGAGGTAGATATTGATGGTTCTTTGGTTGCTAGTCACGCGTCTTCTAATGAAGACATTGTTATGGTTAATAATGGCTGTTTGTGTTGTACTGTACGTGGAGATTTAGTGAAAATGCTGTTGGAGTTGGTTGAGAAGAGGCGTGACAAATTTGATCACATAATCATTGAGACGACTGGTACTTTATTTGCCCTTAGTTTTTGGTGGTAGCACTGCATGCCCTGTTCTTTTGACATGCATGATGGAGTTCTATAAGTATTAGGATTTAACAAATTATAGTTTCAGTTTATGCCTTAACATTACAATGGTAAGGGCTTTCTCTGTCGTTCAGTCACATTTTGCAAACATGAATCAAGCCTGAAGCCACAAATGCGGAGAGCCTTCTCATGAGGACCTTTGGTGGCTTATATATGATGCCTTCTCAGAATTTTTAGTTTCTAAAGTTGCAAAGTGTGTTATGTGTGACTGAGAGTGATGGCCTTTATGACTTATCATTTCTTTAAACAGGGCTTGCAAAACCGGGACCTGTAATTGAGACATTTTGCAGTGATGAGATGGTCTCACATCATGTAAAACTTGATGGAGTTGTAACATTGGTGGATTCTAAACATGCCATGAAGCATTTGAATGAAGTTAAACCAAGATTTGTTGTGAATGAGTCAGTAGAACAAGTTGCTTATGCAGACCGAATCATTATAAATAAGGTACGTCATGAGACTTTGCTACATGTTTAGTAGCTACTGTATTCTTATGCCATATTTCCTTTCAGTTCTTCAAAAACTGTAACTGTTTTGCAGACAGATCTGGTCACTGAGGCTGACTTGGAAGTACTAACAAAGAGAATCAGTGTAAGATTTCTTATATGCATTCTCATTGTTTAGTGTTCTCCAGAGAGAGAACTTGTTTTCCTTCTTAATTGTCAACATTGCTTCATCCACAAGTTTCTCAAGGAACTTTTGGTCTTGGCAAGCATACTTCTATAGATGATGCAAGGTGAAGTCACCCCAAATAATTTCTGGTGCTTTCCTGGAAATTTCAAGTCCCTTTTAGTCTTTGATTGCATCACATATCTTTTGATTGTTGAGGGTATTGGGTTTTTGATTTGATGCCATCTTTTGAAACTTGTATGAATATAGACCTACTTTATCTATGATCTTTCTTTTGCCTCCTTGCAGCATATAAATGGGATGGCACAGATAAAGCAAGCGAAATATGGAGTTGTTGACATTGACTTCGTTTTGGGAGTAGGTGGTTATGATCTTGACAGGTAAGATTTTGTTGTTTGCCAACACTGATCTTAATGATTTATGACTCAGAACTCGTAACTGCAGTTGCTTAATATTGCTTATATCTAGTCAATCTAAGCAAACAGTGATATTTTGTCCACCTTGGATTTTGCAGGGTTGAATCTGCTGTTCGATCAAATGATTCACAATGTGCTAGTCATGAACACGCACATGACCATGGTGAGAAACTCATTTTGATTTTTCGTCTTGCATTAAGTTCTGTCATTAGTCTATCTGTTTCGGCTTTGATAGTGGAAGCTGGTCTATCATAGTAACTTGTTACTTATGATTCAAAGATGCTGTTTAATGTGTAACGGATGCAGTGACAGGGTGATATACCAGTTCCTTGACTAACAGATTATAAACAAAAATTTAAACACAGAAATATCCGGGATTTTTTGTGTATATTTGCATTAAGAAAAGTAAAATAAAAGGGTCGGATATGACTAGTTCTGAGCAACCTTCACCTAAAACATAGATGATCTCTGAAGCTTACAAACCCCTTTTTTTACATTTTTGGTTTTGGGTAAAGATATTTGGATCAGGCCGTTGATCTCTGAATCACCATTCCTGACACTAGAATTCTCAATATTTGGGAAGCCCCTGAAACATAGATTCGTCTCACAAATAAATAATAGCTGCACATTGTTACTAATGTTCACTACTACGTTTGGACATGGTATGTCTCTTGGTGTCAAAATTGACAATTTTTTTAAGAATTGCGTGTTTTTATTGTTGAATATGAGGTGTCAATCCCGTTTTAAAAAAAAAAAGACCCACCAAATGTCCTTACCCATTTCAGAGCATTATGCGTCCAACATGGGTACTGGAGGTGAAATAAAGTATATGAGAAATATAGCAGTTGTATTTAATTGCATGAGGACTAATATGGCAGGCTTAGTATGTCTAATGCTACTGAGAGACAATTTATCACTTTTCAAGCCAAGGAAGTCAAAGTAGTGTCTTCACTTGTGTCTTTGCACCTTTCTCTCAAAAGGTTTTGTTCTTTTTTTCATATGTTTTTCTCTTTCATGCTATATATACTTCGGCTATTTCTTCATGATGCTGCTTTAAATAATCTATGTCTAATAACATGTGCCATCATAATCGCCTGCCTTTTCCCTCTCTGTTGTGTTAACAGAACATCACGAAGGCCATCATCATGATCATGATCACAATCACGTCCATGATTCTGCTGTGTCAAGTGTTAGCATTGTTTCGGAAGGAACTATTGATCTTGATGAGGTAATGAGTACTGCTATTGATGCTAAAAAGCATCTTTTTTTTATGTTAATGATTAAAGTGAAATGAAAGTTATGCAAAGACATTATGATCCCCCTTTACTACTTTTTCATAATAACGCATAAAATCTCGTGATTTTTGGAGATGTCTTTTTTATGCCAAGTGTGCGGAACTCCCATCACCTGAGTCAAGACAAACACCTAAGCAACTAATCCAACTTAATAAGATAATCAAGAAAGAAAGACTGAGATACTTAGAAGAAATCACAGACAACAGTAAAGGAAAATAGTGTAGAAATAGTATTGCAAAGAAAATGAAAAATACAAAATAGTATGAGCTTTCGAGAGGCTCACTCTATCCCAGCCAAGTTCCCACAATTTTTCAATACCTCTTTTATTTCTCTCTTCCCCTATTTACTGCTGCATTACAAAGATTTTTCTTAACTATTCCACTAACTGCTTTGTGGTTCATTCCCAAAATTACCCTTCTTGTGAGGCTTCTTATAAGTGATCAGCTGAGGTGTGTGATCCATCACACCGACCCAATTCTGTGCAATTGCATCCGTCTTGTCGCCTCTGGTCAGGAAGCTACATACAACTCGACCTTATGGTCCATATGATAGCCAATAATGAATTATAGTAATAGTAGTGAATTTATATGCTTTTTATATTAAAAGGAAATCTTATATCGGTAGCCATGCTAATAGGACATCTTCCCCAAACATGAAAGTTTGACGACCACTCAATATGACCTCTTAATTGGTAATGGCGGTAATGAAATATATGAAGAATAAAAGGTATTTTTGTAATTGATGATGGATTAACATTACAATGGATGTGGACATGAAACTTTCTTGAGAAAATTACCTATAAATTCATTACCATTACTATTATTTGGTCCTAACTTTTGTGCGAACTTGGCACATATTTTTTCTTGTAAAACTTGAAAACTTCAGATACTTTTTCATGGTAAGCTTACTTGTTATTTGTGGCTCTATGTGACCCTAGCTTGATGACTGGCTTGAAAGATTGATTGAGGAGAAGGGAGAAGACTTGTATAGATACAAGGGAGTTTTAGCAGTTGATGGTTCTGATGAGCGCTATGTTTTACAGGTACATTATAATTGATGCTGCGTTATATGTTTTCTGGTCGTCATTGAACAAATATTGAATGTTTGTTTTTGGTTTCAGGGTGTACATACTATGTTGGACGGATGTCCAGGCAAAACATGGGCTCCGGATGAAAAGAGGATAAGCAAACTAGTCTTTATAGGACGCGATTTGGATGAAACAAAGCTAAGAAAGGGATTTAAAGGATGCTTAGTGTGAAAAATTATGTCTTCATTTCTAATAGCAGCTGGTTCTGGCATTAACAATCTGATGATACATGAAGGTTTGACATCCTGTTCTTGTTGAAGCTTTTGTGTTAATATAGAACTTCTAAAGTATCACACAAGAAGATTTATTTATTGGTGTTAAAGAGCAACTAAGCATAGTGATGTACACAAGATTCGATCCGAGGTCGGCTACCACCTAGTTTACCAACTAAACTAGATTGACATCTATATTAAACAAGTAGATACTCCTTCCATTTTTATTTAATTGCTACATTCTTGTATGCACAACAATATAGAGAATGTCACTTTTAAGCTTTTTGGAGTGTATTTTTTGACCCATTTAATGTAAAATAATGGAGAAAAGTGAAAAAATAATACTTTTGGGTGGGAAAAGAGAAAAATAAATTTAATAGTATTATTTTATGGTGGGCCAAATATCTTAAATACGGAAAGTTTAAACGATGTATCAATTAAAAAGAAACAACCATTTGAGAAAAAAATATAACAATTCAAAAAACGGAGGGACTAGGGAGTATGTCCGTTGTTAAGAACAAGCAGTGTAAGAAATCATAAGGTTAAGTGATGCATTAAACCACAAGCGCATTGTTCATTAATTTTGGTTTTACATTAGAGTATTTTACCCTCTTTTGCTTTTCCTCTCACTACTACCGATGTAGTGATGTAACTCATGTAACACTACAAATTCACTTCTTTTTATTGTTCCTTAGCATGTGAAAGCAAACAAGGATAAAAATAGGTAGTGTTTTTGTTTTACTTTAATTTTCTTCTATTAAAAAAAGTATGCAAGAGTTCCAATTATTTACTCTCTATAAATTCATAGGCTGTCAAGTTATATTTTTCACATGTTAATGATATGAAATATAGGAAATTATACATGATCTCGACTTTCTCACACATAAACATACCAATGTAAGGTCAACAAGATTTGAGTTTAAAGATTCTTGTGCTTCCCTGATAAAAATTTGATCAGGACACTTGAAACGTTTCTTTATTGGCACTTGGCAACGTGCTCTTTATGTCATGTTCTGTTTAACTTATTTGAGTTTATAAGATAAGATTAGATAAGACAAGATCAGATAAATAAAATAAGATGTTCTGTTTAACTAATCATTACTCATTTCAGAAAAAAAAAGATAAAATAAAATCAGATAAGATGATATAAAATAACATAAGTAAATATAAGATAAGATGATATTAGACAAAATAAGTTCTATCAAACAAACCTTAGTGTTTCTTGCTCTATGTGTCCTTGTCACGTTTTAATTAAACTCTTCACCTTTAGAGCATGCCCATACATAGTTTTTTTGGCATAAAATTGAGTCATGAACTTTGCTCAAAAAAAAAAAAAAAAAAAAGCGTTGCATCCATGGTTTTTTATATTTGTATTTGGATCATGCTATGACTCAATCTATGTTTGGTCCTCATATAATTCAAACCATGGTTGGTCATCTTATGACCCAAGTCAACCATTTGTGGACATGTGGCAGTGCGTGAGAAAGATTACTTTATGTTATTCAAATTTTGTAATTGGAATAACTTTAAAAATACAGATTAACAAAAATAAAAATTTCAACAATGGTTTTATCTTTTTGAAATCTATAAATAAACATCCATTTTGCTATATTTTGACACCCTTCTCAAATTTATTATTTTCTTTCTACATTATACACACGTGAATAATTAGTTTTTGAAGCTTTTGTTCTTGAATTTTTTTTAAAAAAATTAATTACTACTAAATGAATTTATTTAGGATCGTAAATACGCAAAATAATTTATTTATAATCTTGTATGATATTAAAAAAAATTTAAAAGGTGTAAATAATGTATTGATGTAGGAGAGAGCAAATGGGATGGAGTATAGTAAAAAGTAGGAGAGAAAAGGATGATGTTTTTTTTTTTGGGTCATGAGTATGGTGCATTTGTCAAAATGAGTCATAAGTCATGATCAACTTTTGTAAGATGAGAGAGAAAGTTGATGAGAGAGAATTGACATGTTTTTTGGGGGCATGGGTGACCATGCTTAGGTGCCTTTTTGGATCTAGTCCTCATAACTTGAAGCGGGTTGAAAAGAACAATTCTATGGAGTTTTGACTATCTTTTTTTATATGTATTACCATACATGACATTAATTACCATAGAAATTAAACAAAAATGAGAGGTTGATTAGGAACACCAAAGTACACGAAGGATTTGTATATGAAAAAACCTCAAAAGAAAAAACAATCCAAGAATGGTACAGAAACGGGAATTTCTTTATTACTGAAAAGATATTTGCTTTTTCAATTGAAATGGCCTGATTATTTTACTCAAAAAGTGCTCGATAATATCTATTCATATTTTCTTAGGCGTCAAAACTTAATAAACTTTCTTGGGTGTACTGTGTAATAACATAAAAATCATCGCTTCTTTTGTAAAAAAAACTCATATTAAATGACATGAAATTAATGGCCAAATGACATGAGATTCATGTCATTATTATATAATATATGCCATTTTTGTATGGTGTAACATGTTACACACTAAGTTATAATGTAACATGTTACACCTAAGACGCACTCAAAACTTAATACAATCTCTTTCAATCTTGTCAAAACTTCTTTAAATTTGAATTATGTCAATTATCGGTTGTCGTGATCTCTTTTCTCTAAACAACATTATGTCTTGTCTTTTTTCTGCTAAAATCTTCTCTTACACTATTTGTATGTCAATTATGTGCAGTATCACTTTTTCTCATTAGTTGATTATAATTTCGTCCTTAATTCTGTTCAAACACTGATACCTATAGGAATAATGAGTACTTCTTTTGTTTCTTTTTAAATGCAACTCTTTAACTTCGTCCTATTCACACACCGCACAGTGAGCGTATTTTTTTTTTTGCTAATATATAAAAACAAGATGATCCTATAAAATGTTGGATTTGTTTCAATTAATATTTTCATAATATCAACTATTTATACCTTTACAAATACATAATAATTAGCATTAATGGTCAAAGTTGTGCATTGACAATCGTGAAAATCAAATTTGTTGTAGTCTAAATAATCAAAGGTTCACCAGGAGACACGTGGACCAATAAGAATCATTCACATCCCATCAAAAGGAGGAAAAAAGGTGCTCCGTTTTCTGAATTTTTTGAGATTAATGAATAAAAACCCACTTTTGGCCTGAAGGAATAGTCAGGAACCAAATCCCAAAAAATGGTGCACATGATTGACTGATGCTTGGCTCCTAATCATTGCCTGATCAATCAGGTGCCCTTATTTTAGAGTGATCTCAAATGACAGTATTCAAGACCCCAAATACTATAAATACTCCCCTTGAAATCAGGAGAAAGGTAATTTATTGAACAGTGTGCCCTTACTTTGTTAAAATACTCTCACTTTCGCTCTCTATCTCCACGTTCCCTTTTTCACTCCTGATATCTGACTTAAGTTTCGGGGGGTGAACCACCACCCAAGGCTCCTGGGTTGGTCCCTTTTTCTGCATGTTTGGGAATGGAGCTCAAGTTCGGATTAAAAGATTTGGATGCGTTGCACAAGTCTCCATTGAAGAACACTTTGAAGGATAAGAGATTACTTGTCAGCCAAGGAGACCTAACATTTAGCGCCGCATGTGGGGAGACGCAACGATGATTGATTCTCACTCGTCCAATGTGGCAAGAAATCGAAGCTCAGATTTGAGTAGAAGATACGGTAGATGATGAGAGACCACCTCGAGTGAGGGATAGACCACCGTCCATTTGTTCCTGGTCAGAGGCATGTACATGACATTTTGGAACGGCCAGATATCAGGCGGTCGACCAGGAAGTACATAAATTGTTGGAATCTCGGTTCATAACAGAAACATATTATCCATAATGGATAGCTAATGTGGTTATGGTACTAAAGCCCAATGGCACATGGAGAATGTGCGTGGACTACACTGATCTCAAGAAGGCCTGTCCCACGAATAGTTTTCCTTTGCATAAGTTGGATCGAATAGTGAATTTCACGGCTAAGCATGCTTTTTGCCGAGCTTCATGGATGCTTATTCCGAATTCCATCAAATCCCATATGTGGCCACATGACCGTACCATTACTAGACGTTCTTCATTACATTGAAAGGGTTGTATGGTTGGATGAGGATGCATTTTGACCTCAGAGATGCGCTAACCACCTTCCAACTATTGATCAATACGGTCTTCCAGTCACAATTATTGGGAATAAATATGGAGGGTTACATAGATAATATGATAGTAAAGAGTTATAAAGAAAAAGACCATGTTGGGGATATGCGCGAGACTTTTGAAACTCTTAGAGAGTACAAGTTAAAGTTGAATCCAAAAAAATGTGTTTCGGCATCTTGGCTGGGAAGTTCTTGGGATTTTTAGTGGATAAGAAGGAAATAGAAGCAAATCCCGAAAAGATCCAAGCTATTCTAGATATGAAATCTCCATCCAAGATTAAATAAGTGCAACGTCTCATGGGCTGCCTAGTTGCTCTTGGACGTTTCCTGTCTAAGTCATGTGACAAGTACCATTATATTTTCGCCACAATTAAGAAGAAATCTAAGTTTGAATGGAAAGTAGAAGCTAAGCAAACACTTTTTCAGCAAGTCAATGATCATCTTCGTCAGTTGCCTAGGTTGGTCAGTCAACCGAGGGGGAAAAATCGTTTGTATACCTAGTGTACTATTCTACTGGCTGAAAGAGAGTCGGTGCAAATCCCAATATGTTTTGTGAGTTATGCTCTCAAGGACGCGAAATGTAGACACACCCCGGTCGAGAAGCTTGGGTTGGCAATGATCATGGCTAGCCAGAAGTTGAGACCTTATTTCTTGACTCACAATATACTAGTCTATACCGACCAACCTTTAAAGCAAGTTTTGCAAAAGATGAAAGCTGCTGGACGAATGCTGAAGTGAACCGTCGAGTTAAATATGTTTGACATAACCTTTGAATCAAGGAAAGCATTGGACACTCAAACTTAGATCCAATAGCCTATCGAGCCGAAGGTAGGAAGCATTGGATGCTCATGGTACATGAGTCGTACACTGTTAATATAATGGATGTGGGGGCATAAATCATTTGTCAATCTAGAAAAGGGGATAATTTTTAATATGCACTAAGGGTTCAGTTCCAGGCATCCAAGATGTGTAAGGCGGCTGGGCCTTTAGAGATTGAGGCCGAATTGGACTCTCCCTTAGTCGCCAGCCAAGTCAATGGAGATTATGAATGCAACGAAGCATCAATGAGAAAATATATGCGTCTGATCAAGGATGAGATTGATCCCTTAAAGAGTTTTGTTTTTGATCAAGTACCGAGGTCAGAAAACAATCAGGCTGATGCTTTCTCAAAGTTGGCTAGCTCAGCCGAAGGTAATGTACCAAAGGCAATGTTTCGGGAGGTTAAGCCAAAAAAGAGTATTGATTAAGAAAATATTATGTTTCTTAGTCGAGGGGCAGTATGGATTAAGCGCATTATAAATTTCAAAAAGATAGGTCAGCTACCATCAGACCCTCGAGGCCAAATATGTCAAGGCCAGAGACAAGTGGTTTGAGTTATGACATGAAATCTTGTACAAGAAATCGTTCAATTGTCCTCTTCTGATGTGTATTACTAGGGAGGATGAGTTGGAAGTATTAAAAGATCTCCATGAATGAGCATGTGCATCTGACATTGGGGGAAGATCCTTAGCATAAAGACTTGAGAAATGCGTATTATTGGCTTAAAGTTAAAGAAGATGCTATTGCTCATGCATAAAAATGTGACAGTTGTCAGAAACATGGAAACTTGCACCAGAACAGGTCTAGTTATATAACTCCCAATTTGTTCCCACTTTCCTTTGCCAAATGGGCCATGGACGTTCTGGGACTTTTTCCTGTGGTCGCAGGATAGAAGAAGTTTGTAATTGTGGTTGTGGACTAATTTACTAAATGGGTAGAAGTTGAGGCAGTGCGAGGCATAATTATGAACGGTGTCAAGAGATTTATTTCGAAGAATATCATAACGCGGTTCGGCATGCCGCATTCAATCGTCTTTGACAATGGTCCACAATTTGAAACACCAAAGATGAACGATTGGTTAGCAGAAAGAGAGATCAAAGATTATTTTGCTGCAGTAGCCCATCAACAAGCCAATGGACAAGTAGAATTTTTCGACAAGATCATGTCAAACGGCATAAAAAGGAAGCTGGACAATGCCAAAAGACCGTTGGTTGAAGAACTACAACTGGTGTTATGGTCAATCAGAACCACGGTTAAGAACTTTACAGGCGAGACACCTTTCATGTTTGTCTATGGAACTCAAACTGTCTTGCCTATTGAGATTGAAGAACCCACCCAGAGAGTTATGTTGTTCACAGAAGAAGCCAATTGGGCCACCTTGCACATGACCATGGGCAAAGTACTAGAGGTTAGAAGCAATGCACTATTGAGAATGCAACTGTACAAGCTGCGAATGGCTCGAGATTTCAACAATAGAGTTACTAGACGACCACTGAAAAGTATGGGATTTGGTTCTAAGGGAGATGAAAGTCATTGGACGGGCTAAGGAACTGGGGAAGCTGACACCAAATTGGGAAGACCCTTATCTGATTGTCCAACAAGTAACAAGTGGAACTTTCCGTCTCCAAGTTATTGATGGACGACCAATACAACGCACTTGGAATTCACACACTCTGAAGAAGTACCACGTCTAACTACAACAATTAGCAACAATACTAGTAGTCTGTAATCTCAACAAGTGCCACAACATAAAAAAGAGAATCAGAAATGTATACATGTATCTTGGTAGTTTGTCAAGCAAAATTCATATAATACAATTTGTACTTTCTCCCTACATTACTATTGTTTCTTAATTTTACAAAAATCATTCAATTTGGGCCATTTTTTTTACCACTAGCTAGCCTAGTGGTCTAAAAGTGACATTAACTTCGATTAAATTGAAGAAAACAATAAACGAACAAATCAAACTAAAACAATGAGTCATCCCAACAAAGGGATAATCATTTTTTCTGACGTACATTGCTTCCTCAAGGAGATCGGCCAAAATGTAACAAACCTAAGAACGGTAGATTACATATCCGGTTAGCTAAATTGCGATAACCTCTAGTAAGAGAAACATCATGGTATTCTAAAGGAAGTATACTAGAAATAAGCACACATTAGTAACAGTATCTTACTTTCAAAGGCAAGGCCAACCAAGTAGTAATGACTTGGTCATTTGTCCAAAAATCTAGATGGTCGTCCGGTAATCAAGATGACTTCCATTTGAATTTGGGACATCTGTACAAAGTTACATAATTGTTGAAGAATCTTAGGATGAGCCCATCATAACTTGGGCAAAATAGTTTAAAGTCTGATTATCGTCCGGAATCTTAGACGAGTCTCAATTGAATTTGTGCTTATATGTTTAAAGTTCAAATTCTTGGACGAGTCTCAATTGAACTTTTCCAGATTATCTAGATTCTTGGATGAGTCTCAGTTGTTGGCCTTCCAAAAAAAAAATCATTAGATAAACTAAGTCATATTAACGGAGTTTTGAAACAAGAAATTGTTCATTAATACTCGTCCAAAAGTGTACAAACTAATATAGATAAGAGAAGACTGGACTACAGAGATGGCAATCAACCAAGATACATTAAAAACTAATCCCAAAATTAGGCACTCTATTCAGCAGGAGGTGTATCTTGGCCGACGGGCTGGTCCTCGGGAATTTCCTGCTTGTTCTTGGGAGACTATTCTTCATTCTCCGCCTCTTCATTGTCTGAATACCTGAAGGTAGGGGGATCCGTAGCTCTCACTTTCTCCCTGTGAAAGATTCTCCTGAAAGAGCAACCGACGTTCAAAGCGAGGATTGTCCTTAGGCTCAGCCATCATTTCAAAGGCTCTTAGAGCCCAACCCTTGGACGTTTCAATAACCTCGACGAGGGCCTTTTTGGCGTCGTCAAAAGGATTGAGCCACCTCTGGCTTCAGATGCTCATTCTTCTCACTTAGCGTCCGGTTATTCCTTATGAGCTGAGCGACGGCCAAGAGAGCAGTGTTCCTCTCCTCTTTCAGCCTAGATGATACTGTGTCCATGGCTAGTTTTAATTTAGCCTTCTCATCAAGCAGCTAGTTGATCTTGATGAGATGCTGCTTGTTTTTGGACTCTATGTTGGCCGTACTTTTTTCCTACACTTCCCAGGATTGACATTGAAGGGTCTCCAACATTTGGCAATCATGCATGGCCTTATCCCCAACATTTGTAGCTTGGTGGACGAAAATTTTCTTTTCTAAGCTCCCTCGCCCAATATTCAGTGATCATACAGCGAGCAATAAGCTGTAACCATCACAAACGAACACCAATTAGTGACGAGTTGAACAAATTGAAAATACTACAAGTACAAAATTGAAAACAACCAACAACTTACATCAACTGCAAGTTTAGACATATAGCCAACATGCCTAGAAGATGCACCCTTTACCCTTGATGTAGGACTTGGGGTAACACTTAAATAAACTTCTGCTTGGGCCTTTCACGTTTGGCCTTCGTCATCTTGGCGAAGGCGGCAGAGGACTCGTTGTTTGAGTCTGCAGCAGGAGCAGCAGATCCTTTGCCCTTATATGAAAATACGGAGGAGTCAGTTCTCTTGACGGGGAAGACTATTGCTAGCTTGTTGGACGGACTCATTGGACGTCCACCAACCTGAAATGTCCTAACTATTTGATTAGTACGACTCACCCGAGGATAAGGAAAGCAGATTTGTAAGATGGCGACATTTGAGCCACTAGCTGAGCAACTGGCCCGCTGAAGGCCGATTTATCTTTAGCAACCATGTCCGGCTGAACCTTCGTCTCATCGTCCATTTCAGGCTGGTTTTCAGGATGATCAGCCGCGTCCATTTGATTAACGATTACGGGGGTAAAGGCTAAGCTCAACTCTCTGAAAAACAGAACAATGGCGGACATATCGTCCACCTTCAAAGGCTTGCCTATTGAAAGAGGGTGGGACTTGTCTCCCGTCCCTAGCTGAAAGGAGTACCCTTATGAGCGGACAGTCGGACGATTTTCTTTTTGGCTGTAAAGCCCTTTTATTTTGTGGGAGGGGGTTGATCCCAACAACTATTGGTTGCTTCTTAGAAGCGGCTGGTTTTCTATCCAACTTCTCGGACGTTGGGGCATTATTCTGCAAAATGGCCACAAGTACGAATGATATTCGTCCAAAGAAAATGAAGAAAAATTATAAGATAAACACACTCTGCTTGCTAAAGGAAGCCGACTAAAATTGTAACGCCATATCCTAGATGAGGACCAACCTATAATGGATACCCATCGACAAGTATTTCAGGATTTGGACGAAGACCATCCATAGATGAAGTCCGACCAAGTACAACCATCTTCCTTTTACGTTGATCATTGTCCAGAAATCAAAAGAACCTGAGGATCTGGAGGAAGACAATTGCAGAGAGAGACCGGCCAGATAAAATCGACCTTCCTTTTTAGAAGGATCTTCGTCCACACACAAGAAGAACCTTGGATTTTGGATGGAGACCATTTGCAGAAGGAAACCGACCAAGTTTAGTCGTTTTTTTTTACGAACCCTCGTCCAGATATCCTCATTGATCAGGAATGTCCAGACGCCAACGTTCTTCTTCTGTGAAGTACTCTTGCCTAAACCAAGACAGACGTCTATACTGCGCAGAAGGACGGCTAAGCCTATCCACCTTCCTTGCAAGGCAGACCCACACCTAGAATCAATGGACGGCAAAAAAAAATTTTTTGACTTACCAAAGTATCTGCCCTTTTCTCAGGGTCTAACTTGTTGTTTTTTTTCCAGAGATTGTCAGTGAACTTAGACATGATGATGTCTCCCATTCAAGATCTTTTAATAGCTTCTCTGGCAGAGTATGCACGGGAAAAATAGAAGGGTTAGTAGGGTAAAACTTTTCTCTTAAAGCAGCTTTAAAGGATTCCCAAATAAACTCTTTCACAATACTAAGTATAATCTCATTCTCTTTCCACCATAAGTCAGTCTCATCTTTCAGATACAATATAACTTGACCTACATTAATACCTTCAGGAGAGTTTACAGCCCCAAAAATCTTTTAAAACTCTATAATCCGACTCTCTAAGAGGATAGGGTCAGCTTACCCCTTAAGGTACGACAGTTTAATCTTAGCTAGTCTCTCAAACATTTTCCTAGCAGTCTCAGGACGCTCAGCTCTCTTCTGAGTCCATTTCTCCGCCAAGAGGCGAATAGCAGCAGCTAATTCAGTATTGTTGGCCATTCTACTCCGGGACCTCAAAGTAATATAACTCTACTTTAGGTTCCAATATTACTTATGTGTTCATATAATAAGGCAACATTTGATTTGATCATTAAAGATCGCATCAACAAACAATTTCTCACTAGTTTTAGCATGAAATGTTCTCTAATAATCACATAATCATTCATGTAAAATATATTCACATCATCATGCAAGTAGAAACAAGCAAGCAAGAATATAATCACATAATGAAAAAATAAAAATATTCCCATCACGTGCTCAAAATAAATTCTTACTCACTCATATAAATAAATAATGACTTTTATTCCTCAATCGATAATAAGAATATTTTTCCAATCCAAAATAACCAACTTATTCCTCAATAACAATAAGATGCTAAAGAAGGAAATTTAACCCATTGTAGCTTGACTACTTTACAACAACTAATCTTAAACCATAAATAAATACTCTATGGAGTTACATTATCATTCCTATCCTTATCTCCTTTATACTTTTATGGAGTAAACATTTCATCTCCAAAGTCTTCAATATAATAATAATAATAATAATAGTAATAATAATAACTTGAATTCCTAGATCTAGTATATCTTCAAATCCTTTTGGGTTGATGTCCATTTTCATCCACCTCTAAATCACTCACATCGCTCAAATAAGGTCTCCAAGTAATATTGTAGATGTCCTTTCAGATTTGCGCTCTAGTACGACCAAACTCTTGAATTATCACTAGTAGAATAAATGATATTTGCTGCGGTTAAAAAGTACCCTATTGCTGCGGTTTTGGGCGCGCAACAATTAAGAGGGCAGCAATAGGTATTAATTATATTGCTGCGGTTTTAAACCGCAACAATATCGACAAATATTGCTGCAGTTTTTAAGCCAAACCGCAACAATATATTAATTTTATATCAGATTTAGAAAGCATATTGCTGCGGTTTGTGAAGAAAACCGCAGCAATATGCTATATTTAATAATAAAAAATAGACATATTGCTGCGATTTTTTATGGAAAACCGCAACAATAGGGTCTGTACAGGTAAATTTTTTTTTTTTTTTTTTTTTGCATTTAGCCATCAAATTTGGAAGACAAAACAGTTAAAATAAAATAAAACACTATTGATTGATACTAATGACAAAAAATTATTATACAAAATTCAAAAACATAAAAAATATAATATAAAAAACAACAAATATAAAAAAGAGCAGGAGGGACTGCAAATTAGTTAGCCCTTGGCTCCTTGTCCTCAAGTCAAGCAATGGTGGATTGCTGATGGCTCAGCCGATCACCCAACATTTCGGAACATTGGACCTGCTGTCTGCAACATACTGCATTTGAGGATATTCTACTTTCAAACCTCGCTACATCCTAATGATTATATACCAAAAAAAAAATACTAGGTCGACCATTTCAATTGACCAAAGAATGAAGAAGTTGGCTCACTAAACCACTGTATAATTGGAGAATAGACTAATCAACTTTTCTAATGTCTCAGGATAAAATTTACGATCAAATAGATAACAAGCCCGCTTCAATCCATTCCCCGTGCATGGTGTAACTGTCACTGGATTCTGTAACAACATGTAAGACACCATCCTCATGTGTTAGAGAAAATCTTCACAAACATATTTGATACCTTTCTCAAATTCTACTTTAGTAAAAAATTACCTTCTCATCACTTGTCAGATGCAGACATCATGCCAAAATAAAGTTACCAAGCTATTCATTAACACTAGCTGCCAAAACAAAATCGTAATATAGAAATATTACCGTCATATTTCTTAGAAGTTCAAAAGTGACATCTTGAGCTCTGAAGGACCTGGGATGCCACTTTCTTTCAGACCAATCAACAAATGTCACCGACCAATTCGCTACTCCCCCAGGATCAGTCATCTGAGCAGATTTAAAGCCTAAAGGCAAAGCATGAGAACATACAGAGTAGAAGATCAACAAGTATAAACTAGAACAGCTGCAAGTAACACTAACATGGAAGAAAGTCGGCAAATAGTGCTCATCAGCATAACAGTTCTTCCCGTACTCCATTCCTGGCTGTGGAAGTCAAAAACAGCAACGTCAACATAGAATATATATATCACGAACAAGTTAAATTGGTTCCTAAATTTTATCGATTTGTAGCAACAATGAAAGCCCAAAAAGCTTCACTAGATCTTCAAAATGATAGTATGACAATATTTCATTCTTCAGATTCATTGTTCCTACAAAGACCTCACAAGTCATAAACCCATACAGAATATCCTCAATTCCTTATTGCCATGAAAAAGAGGAAGCATCCATTTAGTAGGTCATCTCTAAACAGGCATTGCGTACAAGAACATAGAATACGAGAGGGTCGAGAGAAACAAAGTTCGACCCACTTCAGGTTTCCTCACCAAGATTTGCTTAATCAACCATGATGGGCCGATTTTGGAAATACGCCAGCCTCACATCCTAAAGCATAAGCTTTGTTCAGAATGGATAAAAGTTAGCAAGCACATCACTCATAAATAATATTCCATTATGTTTCCTCTCCAAACTCAGCTTAATCCACCAAGATGGGCCGGCTTGGGAAATACTTGAGCAATTAAGCCTCACATCCTAAGGTTAGCAATCACGTCACTCATGAGTAAACTTCCATTGTGCTACCAGAATTCTAGAATCACGAGCTATAACATGTTAAAGAAGCATCTAGTATTGCACATCAAGTGATTTGCAACCGTGATACTTCTTAATTAGTCCAAGAAATGAAAATCAAGATTATGAAGTTCTCAACTGTCTAACTTTATTTCTTTTCGAACCAGTATTACAACAAATTCATGCAGTATGGATCTAGTGCTTAAAATTAAAGCAAGTGCAGATGCATGAACTTTTTTTTATGAACATTTGAGTTGTTTCAAGACTTCAAGTACATCATGAATAACATCAATTTTCGTTGCAAATATGCAACATCTGGCTGCAACTTCGCGATGAATAAACAGTCCAAGCAAGTCACAAAACAATTTTAGTTTACTCGTACTCTTCTACTCCATTGGATAAGGACAAGCAAAGGCAACCATTAGTTTTAAATAGAGTAAAACTGTGGGTGCCAGAAGAAAACAAAGGAACCTTCAAGGCTTGATATGTAAAGCATTGTTCAGCTCCACAAACAACAACACTCTAAACACATTGTAAACATCACTGCAACTCTGCAAGACACTGTCTATCAGAAGAATACAAATAGCTTATCTAAAAATCAAGACTAAAATAAACAACTATACAGCTTACCCTGCAATATAGTTTGAATTTTCTGTAGTATAAGCTGTCAGCCATGACAATTAAGGCATGCTGGCGTTTCATGGTGAACCACTGGATGAGAAACGAAGCAATTATAGTTAATTCCTCATATCACAGTGAGCAATATTAGAAATATGTAAAAATATAAAACTTACAACCAAGAGAAGAATCACGCAGACATGAGTCAAAGGTTACTAGCCACACACACACTAAGACGGACTACCAGATTTAGATGTGAAAGTTCAAAAAGAGAGACAGGAAAGCAGGGATGGAAAAGGGGTAAAGAGAGTCGATAGAGGCTGAAGGAAAGAGTTAGGCATAAAGTTTCCTATGGGCCTTCCAAGCTTTGTCCAAAAACAGAAGAAGAAAAACTAATTTAGCACGGGGGAAAATGGTGACTCAAAAAGCGTATCCCTAAACACGCTAAGTCAGGGAAGAAGATAACCGTCTCAAGTTTCATTAAAACTCTGACAGCTCAAAAAGAGACAAAAAATTGAAATCACATGGTGTAACTCTGTCCGTTCCACTTGCATAGTGTAACTGTCACTGGATTCTGTAACAACATGTAAGACACCATCCTCATGTGTTAGGGAAAATCTTCACAAACATATTTGATTCATTTCTCAAATTCTACTTTAGTAAAAAGTTACCTTCTCATCACTTGTCAGATGCAGACTCTCATCAATAAACTGCATCATGCCAAAATAGAGTTAACAAGCTATTCATTAACACCTTGGTCAAAACTGCTATTTCAGACTTGAATTCGTTCAGCCTTTCCGAAAACAGATCTGATAATCGAAACTAGGAAGACGAACAGACTCGAACGACCGAACCGAGGAAAGACGAACAACTTTCGCTGGCTGGAGAAGACGATGGACGAGAGTAACGGTGAGAGAGAGAGAGCAGTGAGAGAGAGAACGGAGAGAGAGAAAACGGTGAGAGAGGCGCTAAGGATGAGGGAACGGTGAGAGATAAGGAATGACAAGGAAATCATGTTTATTATTAATTTTAAGACAATATTGCTGCGGTTTTGGGTGGGGAACCGCAGCAATATATTTTAAAATTTTTTATTATTATATTGCTGCGGTTTCCCGCCCAAAACCGCAGCAATATTAGTCTCTCCAGGTCCCACATTTTTTTCAAGATGGATCCGATAAATAATATTGTTGCGGTTGTGGGCGGGAACCGCAACAATATTGTTATTTTTTGTTTTTTTTTTCTTTTTGCGTGTTATATTGCTGCCTATAGGTAAAACCGCAGCAATATCACCGCAGCAAATATCATTTAATCTACTAGTGTTACTTCATATATCGCTAACAGAGATACCTACTTTTAACACATAACACATAATGTTCTCCAGGCTAATGTAACTATAACTTCCAGGCTCATGACATCGAACATTCTCATCATCACTCAATACAATTGGGTTATGACAGCTTCTTAATCTATCAACTTGCCTGACAGACATGGTTAGGGATCTATAACAAATAAACCTATTCCAATGGATATACTTAGTACTCTTCCTGAATGCAATTCCCAACAATGAACAATAAGGAGTAAGCACCACATCATAGGCATGAAAACATAACACTTAGTAGACACGAAAATATAAACAGTTTGCAGGGAAGAAAAAAATAATCATGCATCCTTTGCAGGGAAGAAAATATAATGCATCCTTAGCAGAGAAGAAAAATAATAATGCATCATTAGCAGGGAAGAAAAATAATAATGATGCTGAACTAACTATTCAATGCAGGCATATAATATTTCTATCCTATATGACCTTCCTATACTACCCATTCTCACAATGCAATAATATAAACTTTAAAGGCATGAAAAATAATGCAGACACTTTTACTAAAATAATAATAATTAAGGGTCTATAAAAAAAATTCAACTAAAAAAAACTTTCGGACCAATGACATTCGGAAAAAATTTCGACTCTCTAAAAAAAAAATTCGGACAATGTAAAAAAAAATTCGAACAATAAAAAAATTTCGGACCATTATAATATTCGAAAAAAAAAGAAAATTTTGAACACTAAAAGAAAATTCCGAAATTTTTTTTTTTATGCGGACATAAAACAAATTTTCGGTCTAAAAAAATAAAAATAAAATGGTATATTCCTATAAGTTTTCAAAATGAATAAGTAGGAACAATTCTAAAGTTTTCTTCAAATAACTAATAAGCTAGTTATTTAACTAGGCGCCTATAAATTTTGAAAATAACCTAAAGCTCCCAGATAGCACTTTGTAACACCCCGATAATTCTCTCTTTTAGAAAATACTTTTATAATGTGCAAGTAGAGAATTACCCAAGTATTATCGCCCGTGTGATGTATCGGCTTATTCAGAATTTTGCAGCGGAAAACAATTAACTAAACTTTGAACTTTATTAAAACTTCAATAAATAAATAAACAAGTGTTTAGAACTTAAACAATCTAATTCAACGAACTCAAACAAACTTAATAAAATATGCAGAATGTAAACTTAAACAATCTCTTCATTCCAGATTCCCAATGATGCACATCCGCGAACCTGTAATGTCAATGCTATACTGAATCTGCTCACCAAAATGGATCATCACAGGATCAATAAGGCAAAGCCATTATCACACACACAAACAAAGCATGTAATCAGTAAACCTGAGTACTACATATTAAAACATAAGCATTCCGAACATGATACTAAATAATAACGTGCAGAGATAAATAATAACATAATCATATAACATTTTGCAGACAACTTTTGACTTAAACTCTAAACATCTTTTTGTTATTAAAATGGAATAGTTATTGGACCTGAGTTGTCCCACTAACAATGCCTTCATTACGAATACGAAATATGGGAGCTACCACGTATTCCAGAATGACCTGCGATATCGATGAACCTTTGTAATAAAAAAGAGGAATGGGGATCAATCCATCTCCTAGAAATAGTCATGGCACACTCACCATAACCCCAACTCCCAATGTCCAACTCTAGACGTGCACTAGTCTAAAGTCTACAACTATTCTCGTAACACTTTACGTTAATTACCAATAAATTATGACACACACATACAAGCAACACGGAAATAATCAAATAATCACAAATAAACTTCTTTTATCTTAGGATTTAATAAGTGATCACAACTTACAATCCAAAATTACTTCCTTTAATCCAATCCATTTTATTTGTTGAACCTAGCCAACAATCCAACTTACCTTTATATAGGCATAACTCCAACTTACTAAATAAGGCCCACAATCCTCATAAGATAATAAAAATAATATATACTTGCCAGGAATACATGAACAACATGATTCGATTCTCTATAACGTATATCAATTCCTCATGCGAATTAATGAACAAACTTTCTTTTCATGCTTGTATCAAATAATCCATACAAACATACAATCCAGTACTCATAATAAATCTCAATTCACATGCTTGCACACAGGCATAAAACATGTAACAATCAAATATTGGAAATCATATATATATGAACAAAATAAGTTCCTATACATGATACTAAAAATCTCTTAAAACATGATACTAATCACATAGCACGCAATTATGTACGTACCTCATAGTATCTAATAAGCTATTATGGTTTTTCTAGCAATTAAAACCTTAAAAATTCATGTTTTCATGATTAAAACTATAATTTGAGCATAATAACAAATCTGAATTTTTTTCTTATAATATAAACAATATATAAATCAAGATTACATATTAAAACAATAATTAAAACTAATAATCATGATTACTAACAAAAGAAAACATAAAAAAATATAGTCTTTAATGGAAACTTGAGGAAGAAGAAAAGAAAACAACCAACAAAGAGGAGAAGGAAGGAAGTCGCCGGCAAGGAAAGGCGCAACAGTAGCAGCCAACGGTGCTATGGGCAGGTTTCGAACACTTGGTGACGTTTCTTGTTGAAGAAGAAACGTTACTTGAACAAGAAGAAAGAGGTTTCAGAGGAGGAGCAAGGAACGTGCAAAGAGGAGAGAGAAAAGTCGAAGAGGGTGAATTGCGTGAAGAGGAGAGGGAGAGAAAATAACCTTGTGTGGGAAAAATAATTGGGTATTAGGATATTTATAAAAAGGCTTCCTTTTTGGGCTTAGGAAAAAGAGATAAGGTTTGAATGAAATTTGATGATGAACAAGATAAATAGCTTGGGACTTTAATCATCAACATGACTCTTTTTTCTTTTATCCTTTTAGGATTTTTTAGGTTCCTCAATTCCATTAGACTTCTTTTTAAATAAAAATTAGTATTTAAAACTTTTATCAAAACATGCGTAATTAAAATATTCTAAACTTTATTAAGTCATGAAAAATAATTTCATTTGACTTTTAAAATAGTCAACCTTTTTAAATAGTCTAATCATTTCAAAACTAATTTGGGTTTAAATATAAATATATAAATACTTAAATATATTTATAAAATCTTTTAAAATTATTGGTGATTACAATAACACATTTAGGAAAATTACTATGTGAAGTAATTTCATAAATATTCATATTATAATTAATCTATTTGTAGACAAATTACATTTTAAATTAATTAAATGCATTTATAGATAGATGTTCTCTACATACAAGTCCTACCATGGTATGATATTCTTCATCCTCTAATTCTCGCCCCACAATACTCCTTGTGACCCCAAAATAGTGGTCATCTTCAGGGGAGTAATTGAACATGGTTTTGAAGATCAGCCTGTGATAGTTATTGTCCCATGCATACCTTCTGTTGATTAAGGCTAGATACATCCATGAGAAGAAACCTTCTTGGGCCCATAGTTCCCAAAGTTGACATACACACTTGAAGTGTACTGTCCTCCCCTCAATTTCATCTTGACCTTCTTCCAGCCTCACCACTTTGACAGAGGTTTGGGTACAGGAGAGAATTAGGCATTTTGCGTATGCCCAATTTGTAGTCTGTGGCCTTAGGAGATTGAAGGTATTAGTTACTTCTTATCCCCACTTTTTACAGACTGGTAGCAGTTAATCTTGTGATCTTTCTGCTAGCTTTGGCCATATGTGGATAGATAATAGATCCATGTTGGCACCAACTTTGGTGGCGCTTGATTCTGCCAATGCCACGTCTTCTGGCTCCACTATGAGATTAGCGCCAAAAATCCTTGCCATTTTCTCCTCCCATTGTGTTGTCTTAGTTGCTATGAAGGCTTTTTTGTCTTCATTTATGATGTTAAGAGCACGATGATGGTTGAAGCAATCATCATCAAATTCAACCGCTAAGTTTGCATAAGCTTCATTATCCATCTTAATTTTTTATGAGATGAAATTGAAATGATGAATATGCTTGTTAAAACCAACTTTTTTAAATAATCGGTCTAATTTCTTAACAGTCATTTTTATAATAACTTCTAGGATTAGCAAGTAATTAAATACTTGGACCCTTTCTCGAGAAGTCTAATAGGCCTTTTTTTTTACCAATTTGTTGGAAAATCTCATGACAATATTATGCTTAGACTTTAGGGCGTAGATGTTACTTCCTTGGTTCATCATTCATTTTTATTGAACAATTGAATTATACACGTAATTTGATACAGTATTGGAAATCAAATCTTAATTGAATTATTTCATTTTATGAAAACAAAACTCTATGAACATAATATATCTAATAAATATTTTATTAAATCTCAAAAGCCATTACATAGTCTCCTAAAGGGATATACCATGTATAATAGATATGACAGTTGATTATAATACTTGAAAACATTTCACCCTAATACTTGATCTATCAAGTCCTAAGATGGGCAAAAACTAATGATGATTTGTGGTTCCTCATGTTCTTCCACATTAGGATCATCATCGTCTGAATAATCTTCATCTAAAAGCGTTGGAAACCTCATCTCCAGCATGTGTTCTTTCCATAAGAGGCACGTACACTTTAGTTTAAGCTTTTTGAAGCTTGTGTTATTATCCAACTGGACAACTTGGTATTTCCTCATGAAGACTCCTAGACTGCTCTCACAAATGATTGATCTGTGATACATGAAGGCGAGATCAGGAGGGAAATATTGTTTTGCAATATTTTCACTCCATGCCTTACAGACCACTAGGAGTTTGAGTAAGTCTTATTTTCCTAGTTTTGGCTATAGGTTCGTCGCTAGGAAGTCTATGTCACTTTATATGCATGTAGCGCTTGAACCTTTTTCCTCCACTTCTTTTGGTTGGATCTTTGAATCCTTTCCAAAGTATTTAAGGATGTTGGCCTGCCACTTTTTAATCTCTTCTTCCTTAAATTCCTCCCAATCCTCTTTTATAATGTCTATTTGAACCTATGCCTCCAACATTCCCTGGGAAAATTTGGAGGAGTAGCAACTTGCTTATTGTTAGCCATTTTCTTAAGAGGTTTTGGATTTTGTAGAAGATAAAGATTTGGGAGTGAGATATTTCAATAATCACGAAGTGCATTTATAATACGTTCTTTTAACCGTTATTCCTATTTTTTGGGATGACTAAGCGTCATTTGATATTATTATCACGTCATTTTAATTAGAGATTTTTATTCCCAAATTCTAGCCCGTAGTGGGTGAACATGGGTTAACACGACTTGCCCACTAACTCTTAATTTGTACTCTTATCTTCTAGAGTTTAACCATTAATGGCGTGTACAAGTGGGATTTGCCATCATTACTATTGGAAGTAATTTTAAGTCCATAGGTTTAAATGATTAACAGTTTTAGTATCCCAAGAGACACTTTATGTATAAACTTTAAACATATATTTTTTAACATGCATTATTTGATTCAATTCGCATTTTTGAACAGTTCAATTTTATATCTAATTCTTTGATTTGACTCAAGTAAATAATGCAAATGAAATTTTTAACAAATTTAAGAGAAAATTCAAAATTTACATTTCATAATAATAAAAATTACAACCTAGAAATTTAATTTTTTAAAAAAATTTCATTTTAATTAAGAGTTTAAATCCTAAATTCCTAGGCCTAATCTAAATCATCCCTAGGGGTCCTAGGCTTGTAAGCATCTGAGTCAGCTTCAGAACCGCTGCCCTCAGTGTCCCCTTTAGCAGGATTGTACTCGTCGCTAGAAGACTTATGAATCCTCCTCCTTTGGGAAAGAGGTTCATCATCTTCTTCTTCCTCATCATCTGCATCCTCATCTTCATCTTCCTCATCATCACTGTCAGAATTGTCTGACGAAGAGGAAGAATCCTCTGGATAAAAAGAATTCTCTAAGGAGAAAGGGTCTCCTCTCTCATCTTCTTCTTCTTCCTCCTCCTCTTCCACTTCCTCCTCTAACTCTTTCGGGATTCTAGGAGGAGGAGAAGGGATACATGGTTGAGGTTGATCAACCTCTTTGGGGGTTGATCTCTGTTGTGAGGTAAGATTCTGCAGAAGGTTAAGGAATATCCATTTGGAGATGGAAATTTTTTCTAGAGAGACAAAGTTTTGGGGAAATGAGAGGTTTTTCTTTGTGGTAAGTTTTTCAAGAGATGAGTGTGATATTAGAATTATTACATTATCCCTTTTATAAGGGATTTTACTATTTTTCTTAAAACTGATGAATCAAAAGTTACGCCCTTTTATTCTAATAATGGGCTTAAACTGATATTTTCTTTATAATGGGCTTCCTAGTCATAACTCATTAAAATGGGTTTCTTGTGACTTTAAAACCTTTATGTTTTAGTCTATTAAAAACTTAACATTAATTTGGCCCAGTTAAAAGATAACCCAAAATAAAATATGACACGCATTACACACGTGTTTAATTTTGGTTGTCTTATCCATTAATATCTTTTTTAAGGATTTCTGGAAAATTTAAAATCTTTCAGACCAACTCAATTCTTTTGCAAATTCACAAACATTACTAAACTTCAATTCACCATGTCTAATGAAAGAACTGACTGTGAGAATGAAATTCGTGAGGCACTAGCTAAAAAGGCTTTTACCATGCAATCTGAAACAGCTCGTCAATCATGCAACCATAAAAGTTAATATTGGGAAATATAAGCCCCAAGAAGCTTTGCGCTGTTTACCATTTTGGTAAGCAGTTTTGCAGATGAATTTTGGATGTGCATGAGAGCATACTAGGGAGGGGATCTTCACCTAGATTAGAGTATTTTATTTATTTTGAGTATTGAGACAATATCTACTTTTATTAATAAAGAAGTATTATTATTTTTTATTAGTCTTCCGCTGCAATTTATTTTTGTAACGTAGTAGTTGGTTGCCGAAAGCATGTTAGTCACGTGGCTGTAATACTCCTAAATTACTCAAATATATCTACTGAATTATTTATTTAAAAGTGAGTAATTTGGTGGTGTTACACCAACAAACTGAGCGAGCTGAACAAAAGTCAGTTAGCCACACCAGCAAGAGGGAAGTTAGTTAGTTAGCTTTGTAATAGTTTGTTAGCTTGTTCTGTTAGCTTCTTTTATCTACTCTTATACTAGTATATAAGCTTCTTACTGTTTTCTTTTCTAGTCATTCAGAAAATTAGAGACTTAGGTTTGTACTTCTCTCCGTAAAAGTTTCTCTCAATTAATAATGAACTAGTTCTAGATCATGAGCTTATAATTGAAACCAGTGAAGGATAAACAATCTTCGTGTTCTTGATGTAGCTTGATCTTCATTCACTGAAATTAGAGTTGATATTGTAGGCTTGTAGCAACACACTCTACAAGAAATACTAATGTTATTAGGAACTAATAGTATCTCTATTAATTACAAGTTTAGTAATTACTATTAATTAGTCATGATTTCATATATTTATCATTGGTATCCATCTCTAATGTACTAATTAGTAAGGCATGTTGCACTAATTAGTAACACATCACATATAATTAGTATTTAAAGGATTAAGGTTGACCCAGTGAGTGTGAGGCACTCCTTTCATTCTTGTGATAAGGTTGGGGCTCAATTCTCAATCCTTGCAAGAAGGATCCTTATAATTTCTCCACCTTTTTTGCGAAAATCAGATGATGCATCTTAAAAACAGAAGAAGTATATATAAAACAAGGTTTTTGTTAACTTGATAGGATAACATGAAAAATATGTTACTTTAGACTATTAATTCACTAGCAAGTCTGCCAATGCATGTTTTTAAAGGTTTATGATCCCCTCTTGAAGATTGAGTAGTCAGAGTATATATCTCCTGTGTCCTTTACTTTCACTAATCGGTCAAGGCTTCTTCTAATAAAAAAAATAGCAAAGGAGATGTGAAGGTTTAATTTGACTCCTCCACCTCAATGCATTTATCCAACATTTGCGGATGATGTGGCTAATACTGGTATTCATCGCTTTGTTATGGCAAGTGTGACTTGAGGGCATGGATTGACTCTTGCGTGTAATTTAATAAGTAATTAGTCCACTCATTTGATTTGATATTATTTTATTGTTGAACCAAAACGGCAAAACGTTTCTTGGTACCATAGCGTACTCGAAATAGTCAAAATCTATGATAACGCTCTACATGTGATGTGTACAAGTTTCTACAAACGAAACGCTTCTTATGCTAGATAGCTAAACAATGTTAAAGTACTACCAGCCTGAAACGTTTCCTTTCGATCATGAGATGCGTCATAGTATCATATTTTAGTATTGATTGTAAACTTACGATGTCTATTTCCATATATCCACTTACGAGCAAAGAACCTTAGCTTAGTTACCCTCTTTCGAGAATCATGAAGTTCATCAAAAGGCAAAAAGTGATTAGTTGTATGAGTACTTATAAGTAATAGGGTTGGTTAAATTATTAAGGCTCTGTACAATGAAAATCACATGCATTGAGTTCTTTGTTGATAAATTAAAAGTAGAGAGATATTTCAAAGTATATAATTTAATATTATAAGATAAAAAATACTCACACAATAACATTTTATGATTTTATCTATATATATTATATATAAAATCCAAGACAAAGAACTGTTATGTTGCCATATATATTTTCTCCTCCCAAACAAACGACACAATGTAAACAATAAAAATGTGTTTGTAAAGACTTGAACAAACAATCTCTCATTTGAAATACAACGACGACAATGTTATATATGGAAAAATTTATCAACCAATTGGATTACCATTGATCAATATTTATAGTCATACATACCAGGATAGTCCTATGATGATTATGTAGCCTAACTAGAGTAGAATGGTAGGAATAAAATACATCCTAACTATATTTTTATTCTATCACACCCACACAATCGGAGAGGGAAGAGGGTGAACGTTGAGATTAGACTTAAACTCCAAGAATAACTGCCGCAAAAGACCTTTAGTGAGAATGTATTCAAACAGATACCTTGTAGAAACATGCAACACACGTACCTGACCTAACACAACCTTTTCTAGAACAAAATGAATATTCATCTCAACATATTTTGGTACGTTGGTGTTGTACTGGGCTGCGAGACAAATAAATAGCACTGACATTATCACAAAAAACAATAGTAGCCTGTCGGAGAGGACAATGTAACTCCAAAAGAATTACGTGAACAACAAGCTTCCGCGACAACATTTACGACGCCTCGATATTCTGCCTCAGCACTTGATCTAGAAAGAGTAGCAGGACGAATAGTAGCAGGACGAATAACTAGAATAAAAGTTTCATCACAATCCACACCAACCTTCTGAGACTTGTCATCACAAACAAGACGAGCTTTGTGCCTTTGAAGGTTACCAAATCTAATCTACAATCTCATATTTGTCTTTGTAGGAAAAAAAAGTATTTAAAGATAAGTCTACATCCAACAATTATTGAATTCAATAACTCGTAAAAAAATGCAAAAAAACTAACAATTACATCCCATTGTCCCAAAATGACAATTTCACATCTTAAAACACAAATTAAATAATTTGAACAAGACAAATTTATGATAAATTCTTTTCTTTTAAAGTTTTTTTTGGTAATATGTAATAAGATATATTACCAAAAACAATGAGAAGCCAACATGCAACAATACAACCTAAGCTTACTAGTACAACACACTAGCAAGCAAAACAACAAAACACAGCCACGAACCCACTCAACAAAACAACAACGCAAAGAGCAACTACAACCAACAACTAAACTACATAGCCAAAGCTAAGACCCAATCTGAAACAACACCATTCTAAGACTTCGTAATCTTCATTTTAACTCTTCCTAAAACATTTGCTTTGATACTTTTCAAAACTTTATCAAGAAGTAACACTGCATTAATCCAAAGAGAAGCACACCAAACATGGTAAACTGTAGCTGCTAAGGCCAGGTGACAAACTTGTTGCTGTTTCTTGCTACTTTATCATCTCCCTCATTTCTTCTAGGTAGTGTATAAACACTCATCATTCCCTACTCTTATCTGTTACCATAATATTATTTGGGAACAAACATATCTAATGTAGTAACATTTAACAAACAGATGTAAACAATTGTCTACACCATCAGAATACAACAAACATTGAGCATTGTTGCAAATGCCAGCAACCATCAAACACTCTCTGGTTTTAGTCTCTCCTAAAGACATAAGCCAACAAATGAATGAATTCAAAGGGCTCCAAACCCAGTGGTGCCATCCCACTCTATCAAACTGACCTTTTATCCATTTGTAACATTATCTTTTTGTATACTTTTTTGTGTCATTCCTCCACTCATTATTAGTGTATCCTGTCTTTAACACATCTTTAGCTTTGCAAACCCCTTTCCATATCAACTGGCATCAACAAAGCAATATACTTCTACCAGTTCTGCTCCTGATATAGATGATGTGGATCCATTTGATCCATGCGGCATCTTGTTTCTACGCCAACTACCAAACAAGCTTCCCCACAGCTGTCATATTTCAAGAAATGCAATCTTGGATGCACAGGCCACCATTCTTCTTATGGAGACACACCCTAGTCCAAGCTACAGGAGGGCTCTTGGATAAGTAACCTTTTCATTCCCACAAATCATATTTGCAGATTTGTGTTATTTTGGTCAGCACACTCTTGGGAAACATAAACATTGGTGCCCAATATGTATGTAAACTTAGAAGAACTTAATTAGCAAGAGTGACTCTGCCAGCATATTATAGATGCCTAGAGCTCCAACAATTAGTTCTTTTAAGGACTTTATTCACAAGTAAGTCAGAATCACACTTAGTTAATCTCTTTGAAATAATTGGGACACCCTGGTATCTGAATGGAAACTCTCCCCTCAAGAACCGAGTTACTTGCAAAATTCTTTGCTGATCATCTTCTAAGACATTGCCAAAATATACAGTTGTCTTGGTTGGACTAGCCTCCAGACCATATGTAGCTGCAAAGCATTCAAGGTTCTCGATCTTTAATAACATCGCAGAGTGAACATCCCCTTTGCTTAACAAGATCAAGTCATCAGCAAATATAATATGGTTCAGTGATAGTGAACCATATCTATAATGGAAGTGAAATTCCCTCCATTTCCCCATTCTCTTCATCAATCTAGTAAAGTAATCCATCGCAATCACAAAGAGCAAGGGGGAGATGGGATCCCCTTGCCTGAGACTTGCTTCCCTTCAAAAAAAAAAAAAAAAACTACAAGCCCCACCATTGAAACTTAGAGAGTAAGTAGGAGTGGAAATGCATGTCATAATCCATCCTATAAACTGTGGAGGGAAATGCATACACTGCAAAAACTCTCTAATGAACTCTTAGTTGATTGATCATAAGCTTTACGCAAATCCACTTTTATAGTACATCGTATGGAGGGTTGATTCTTCCTTTTATAATATTTCATAATATCCTGACATAAAAAGATATTATGTAAAATTACCGTCCCTTCAATAAATTGCACGTTGAGCATATCTTATAAAAAAGGGAAGAATAGTTTTAGCCTTTCACATAACATTTTGGAAATGATCTTATAAAGAACATTACAACATGCAATAGGTCTAAATTGTGACACATCCATAGGTTAGTCACATTTAAGCACTAGGCAAAGTGTTGTGGGCTTTGACCTGCTTTAGAATTCTTCTAGAACGAAAGAATCCTAACACTACTTCAATAACTTTTAGACCCACACAATGAAATGACTTCTTAAAGAAAAAGCTAGAATAACCATCTGCCCCAGGTGCTTTATTATCTTCAATACCAAACAAGGTTTGCCTAACATCTTCATCAGTTAAAGCTCTACACAAATAAGCTTGTTGTTCAGTATTCAAAGTCATTCTTTCATTATTCACAATTGACTGGCTCACTTTTTCTTTTTATCAATAGTACAAGTTCCTAATAACTCTTTATAGAACTCTAGAAAAGCTCCCTCCAAGTCACCTTGTGTTTCCACCCAATCCCCTGCATATTTTTAAGTCTGTAAACATGGTTGTAGGATCTTCTTTTTTTTTTTAGACATGCGGGGAAGTAGGTTATGTTAACATCACCTACTCCTAGCCATGCTTGTTTAACTTTTTGTTTGAAGAAGCTAAGACGAGGCTTATTTAGTCTTTCATAACCCTCCCTGGCAGCTTTCTCCTGAATGTGCAGATCAAGGGGGTTTTCGTGCACTTGATACTGAATCTCCTTAAGTGTTTGAGCTGCAATTTCAGCCTCTCTCTCAACATTAGCAAATCTGGTTTTGTTCAGCAGTTTTAGATCCTGCTTCAAAGCCTTAAGTTTCTCAACTATCCTATACAGAAGCACTCTATACACCTCCTTCTGCCACCCTTGAGCAACAATGTTATTAAAGGTCAGATTTAAACGCTACATATTAAAAAAGCATTAATCATATGTTTAGCTTTCATGATCATGTTAAATAAAATTTTGGACTCATTTAATTTGGTAGATTAGTAACAAAAATTTGATATAGTCTATCAAATTGACTTATCATCATTTCTTTACTGTTGAAAGGTTTTAGTTTGACTTTAACTAAAAATAACTAAATAAAGGTTTTATTTTGGGGATTGTCTCGTAAACTTATGATCAGAATTTTTTTTAGTAATGAAGTTGGCTCATGAAATTGTTTCAAGTTAATCTATTATAGTACTGCAAATAAAAAATGTGATGTTTCAAGAGTATTTTATAATGATATGGAATCTAATCTAACACATTAGTAAATAAATTTATCCGGGAAATTGCCTGAAGCAGCAACTAGTTTCTACAATAAAAATGATGTATATATGATAAATGAGTATAATACCAACAATGAAAAATGTTTTATATAATAAGTTAATAACTATTTATATAAAAGAAGTATATGGGGGCCTCAATATTTAGGAGCCCTGGGCGATCCCCTATGCTGCACAGGCTCAAGGCGATTCTGAACTAACTACCTCATTCTAGATCTTGGAATACCCGGCTATAACTAGCTTATTTAGTGAATTCTTGTGAATATGATACCCACAACATAAGATTAGATTCTATTAGTTATGTTTAGAGTAAGGTCGTTCTGGACCGCGGTAAATCGAAATCCAAACCATTTGAGGTTTATTTTGGTTTGGGGTTTCAAAACTGTGGTTTGGTTTCTGATTTCAAGCAAATCTCAATTTACGATTTGGGTTGGGTTTGAGTGTTGTAAAACTAATCCGCATCACAAACTGCAAAACTACATGGATTATTTTACACTAGACATTTGGACTTTTTCTATCTGATTATCTAGTTTTAGGAGAACTATGCATTGGGTTTTCAACAAATTTGTACCACATATTTTAGGTATTTATGAGTTATTTTTCCAATTATTTATAGTTAATTAACAATTTTTCTATAACAAGTTTACAAACCTTTATCATAGTCCACAAATATTAAAAAAGAAAAGGATAAACTGCACAGCATCGCACCTAAAGGTCAACAAATATTAAAAAATGGTTACAAAAAGTCATATCGCGGATGATTAATGGTTATACCGCAAATCGTATTGCACAAAACCATTTTACATGGTGCGGTCTGGGTTTGTTTGTGAAAAAGTTTGGTATAATTTGGTTCGGAAAAATGTCAAACTGCATATGGGTTATATCACAAACCGCACCAACCCAACGCACAAACAATCCTACCTTGAAGGTATATTACCAAAATAAGAAAACTGGTCAAATCTTTGTTTCCAATATTTTATATGTATTGAAAAAGTATAACCATCCTAAGAAACAAGAATTTTGTAATCACTAAAATCCAAACAAATTATTATCCGAATACTTTATATATTTATGGATTCTTCGACTCATATTAGTAACTAGTAAGCGGTCTCCATCATTCTACAATTAAATGTTATCATTGGCTATACAACCAAATTCTAGGATAGACGGTCTGATTGTCAGATCATCCATTAGTTAAACTGAAACCAATAAAAGTTAGGCCAAAGTTTAATAATTCGATAACTACACAAAAGGCATTAAAATATCAATGTCCAGAAAAAAAGTACTCAAAAAATAAGGAAGAAAGGGCAATAAGTTAAGTTGTATGACAAAAAAAAACTTTTAGTCAAATCACTTCATATAAGACCAACTTATCTCATGATTATCAAGGTTGTACATATAGGGTGAAAACCCTTAAAATAAAAACTCACAACTCCCTCCATTTTACAAAAATTAACCCACTTTTATTTTTGGTACATTTTATAGGGATTTATACACTTTTCGATATAAGGCTCACCATTTTAATGCTAATATTTCCTTATTTTATAATTATTTTCTCATGAGAAAATTATTATCTTCCCACACTTTTTTCATTTTTCTCACTTATTTTTCCATTTTCTTAGTTTTAGTGAAAATCAAAATCTCTATTATATAAGGAAAGAGGGAGGAAGATGGTGTTTCCCCTCCGAAACTACTAAATTACCCTTAATAATCTAATGAAATGAAAAAAACTACCAAAAGAAAATAATTTAAGAATGTTTTCTCATTTCAACTTATTATTCAAAACAAGTTAAAGATGGTATATGCATTAAATATCTCAATCAAAAAATTAAATGGACAAAATATCTTGACCTTTTGTTTTGTGAGAGAAGGTGATATACATGACTTCCACCTGAAAAGTTTGAAACATTCACTACTTTTGATACTCTTTAATTCAGTCAAACCATTTCCTTTTGTTCAAATTTCTTTCGTATAAATATTAATATAAAAAATCACTTACAACCTTTCTTAACTTTTACATTAGCGAATTAATATATCTAAATACATCTAACTATTAATATATCACGTTTTAAGTGTAATCATAACTATAATACGAATGTACTATAGAATAGAATAATAGGTTTTAAAATTAACACACATATCGCATTCATATAAGACTAGTAAATAATGATATAAAGGGAGTCCTACCTCCGTTCCTTTTTAATATTTACACTTTAACTTTTGACACTATTCACAATTTTTCTTTGACTATCATTTGTGATTTGTGGTTATGAAAAAATATAATCACGTGGGATCTTGTTTGATTCGTCTCGATATGTACTTTAAGAATATCGACTTTAAGAAAGCCTATGATACTGTTGATTGGATGTTTCTACATGAGATGCTCATTCACTTGGGTTTCCCTAATCATTTCATAGAGTTGATTATGGAATGTGTAACAACACCTAAGTTTTCCTTGATGATTAAAGGAGTCATGAAAGGTTACTTTGGCTCTACAAGAGGTCTAAGACAGGGAGACCCAATCTCTCCTCTATTGTTTGTCATTTGCATGGAGTACCTGTCTAGGGTGCTGGGGAAGATGAGCCAACTGGAGCAATTTCATTTTCACCCTAAGTGTCAGGGCCTTAAGCTTACTCATCTCTGCTTTGCAGATGATCTTATCCTATGTAGTAGAGGGGACTTTCCATCTGTATATCTGTTATTGCAAGCTAAGCTTTCAAACTTTTCTCTGACACATCTGGATTGAAAGCCAATGTGGGGAAGTCTGAATTTTACTGTTGTGCTATGAATGAAGAGGAGATTCAAAGGATTACTCATGTATCAGGGTTGCAAAGAAGCTATCTTCCATTCAGATATTTAGGAGTCCCTATATGTTCCAAAAAGATTTCTAATAGCCAATATGAAATCTTAGTTGAAAAGATGGCTGCTAGGATTAAGATGTGGAGCTCAAGACATCTTTCCTATATAGCTAGAGTGCAGCTGATTAATTCTGTCCTAATGAGCCTACATGTTTACTGGGCTCAGGTTTTTGTGCTTCCAAAACAAGTGCTGCACAATATAGAAAGAATATGCAGAGCCTTTCTTTGGTCTGGGAATAGCTATACAACCAAGTCAGGTTATATTGCTTGGGAAAAAACTTGTAGAAGCAAAGCACAAGGTGGGCTTGGGTTCAGAAATATCCATGTATGGAATGTAGCTAGTATGGGAAAATATGTTTGGAGTGTGGCTTAACATGCTGAAAATCTTTGGGTGAAATGGATCCAAGCTGTTTACCTTATGGATGTAGATTGGTGGGATTATTCCCCAAGAACCAGTGGCAGCTGGTATTGGAGACAAATATGTGCAACAAAACACACTTTACAACAGTACTTTAGTAGGGAAGAATTCTACTCAATGAGTACTTACTCTACAAAAAAAAGTTTATCTCAAGATGATAGAGCAGCAAGAGCTGGAACATGTTCATTGGGATCACATGGTTTGGAATAGGATCAACACTCCAAAGCACAGGTTTATATCATGGTTAGCCATTCAGAGCAGATTATGCACAAAGGAAAAGCTAGCCCAATTTGGTGTTAGTAACTCAGATACTTGCTGCATATGTGAAGTTGAAGCTGAATCTCATGCTCACTTATTTTTTCAATGTGATTTTAGTAGAAGGTTGCTGAGTGATATTAAACAGTGGATGGGAATTACTAGTAGATCTACTGATCTGGTTCGTTTGCAGCAATGGATTCATCACAGTCAGAGGTCTAAGTTCAAGAGGAATGTGTGGTATGCTAGCCTTGCTGCTGCAATTTACTTCACATGGCAATGTAGGAACAAAGCTTATTGGGATAAATCTGTTCCTAATCCTAGGCATGTTTTTGTTAGCCTCAAACAATCTGTCAAGCAGCGAGTTGTTGCTGTTATGCCTCAAAATGTTTCTAGAGTTGATCAAAATTGGTTTGTAAGTTTGTAATGGATAGTCATTGTTACTTTCTAGGCTGAGGGGTCCAACCTAGTTGGTTTGCTTGGCCTAGTAAGTATTGGTTGTATGGTGTTTGAGCATTAATAATATTACACTTATCAAAAAAAAAAATATCGACTTATATTTTTTTTTTAAATACAAAATTAGAGATATAAAGGCTCAAAGTAGTGAATCGACATGAGTGAAAAATATCAATTTAACTATTAAATAGTAACAGATCTCTATTATACAAGTGAAGAGAGGAGGCATGGTGTTCTTTTTTGAAAATACAAAAATACCCTTAAGAAAAAGAAAATATTAGAAAGAAAGAAGATAAAAGCTATTTCCATATTAATCAAGCTAAGATTAAAACAAATAATTACCTAATTAAGACACAAGTAAAAAAATGAATTTGATTGAAAAACTTTTTTACACAAAAAAGTTTCAAGATCATTGACAAAATGAGAATCTTCAATTCAAAAATGGTTACCAGTATTGATAATAATAACATTACATTTTCACCGCATATTATTTTACAAAATATCAAACTTATGCACTCATAATATATTGCTTATTGCCTACTATTATCTCTATTATATAAGCCAAGAGAGGAGGTGTGGTGTCCTCTTTTGAAGCGACTAAAATACCCTTAATGATCTAATTAATGGAATGAAAAAAATTACAAAAGCAAATCATTTAAAAATTCTCATTCCAACTTGCCATTTAAAACAAGTTTAAAATGGTATATGCATCAAATATTTCAATCAAAAATTAAATGGACAAAATATTTATACCTTATAAAAAAAGATGGCATACATAACGTGCACATGAAAAGTATGAACATTCACTATCTTTGATACTCTTTAATCCAGTTAAACCAACTCATTATTTTTGTTCTTTCTGTTCAATATTCATTCACAAAAAATTAATGTTAACAATCACTCACAACCTTTTTAAAGTACGAATGGAGTATCTAATAGAATAACAAATTTGAAATTAACGCACGCATCGCGTGCATATGAAGGCTAGTATAAGGAATGGTAAGGGAATGATAATAGTTATAGAACATTAATACGTACTCTACCCTTTAAATATATAAAATTCACTATAACTTTGTTTTAAAGAACACAGTAGTTCAAAATCTACTGTTTTACATGTAAAAACATATCAATTCAAAAATGATATTTTTTTTTCCAAATTATATTGCGCATAAAATTCTGAATCAGCACATGTAAATGATATCGTTTTTTTAAATACCTACATGTGCTGAAAAAAATGCTAAAATTTATGCATGCATGCATCACGTGCCACAAATGCTAGTATAGTATAAAGTAGCTCTTTCCTATGGCTTAATTAAAAGAGGACGGGGAAGAATCATGATTTCCATTCTCTTTTGGAAGATATGATATAGTGCATTTTTTCATTTTTTTCATGTATTGGCATTCCATCAACCAAATTTTAAAAGGAGGTGACGCTATCACATTTAATCACGAAATTGATAAATCCTTCCTCTATACAAATGACTGAATGAGTATATAAGATTAATCTTTTATAATAGGAAATGTTGACACAAATAATCTCAACTTTTACATATCTTCTCAAAATAAGCTCAACTTTGAATTATTATAGAATTATCCTAATAACGACAGGGGTTACCTTCTGAAAATAATCCGAACTGTTTATTTTCTATATCTTATAGACCTAAAATGGATTAGTGTAGGCAAGAAAATTAATAGCTAGTTTTGATTACTTTGAGAAAGTTCTCTCAAAAGTTGGAATTATTCGAGAATAATACAAAGTTGGGATTATTTTGGGAAGATCGATAAAAGTTGTGACTATTCAGGTCAATTTTCCTTTATGAGTTATTTTACTAATAATTTGTAGTTGTTTTTTTGACAATTCAAAATTTTTATTGAAAACCACAAAATAAGGGGTAAAAAACAACCTAACAACAAAGAATCATGAAATGAACACAACAAGCTTCCCCCACCTTCTAGGAAGGGTTTGGAGACAACAAGCACAAAATATGACCCTACTACAAACTCTGAACAAGCTCAGAGGAAACCAACTTACAGCAGCATAAACAGAGAAAAGCACACCTAATCCATTGCACTAGACAAGCAGTTTCTGGACTAATGAAGAAGACACTCTACCAGCAACATAAAAAATATTGTTATTAACAACTTAACTAGGAGATAAGAGAGTGTGATAAAAAAATTCTATTTCTTTGAATCCAAATGTGATAAACACTCTATAAAAAAAGAAACATATTATATAACTAAAAATGCTATCCTGTCTTCCTACTAGCTTGGCAGCAATTTCCAGTTCCCTTGTTTGACGTTGCCTCCCGGTGAACCCAATTAGTCTGAGACAATCATCCCATACAGCAGCAATGTATCTACACTGAACGAATAGATCCTTAGAAGTTTCCCAGTCATTGTTACACAAAAACACAAGTTTGATCAACCCAAAAACCCTATTGAGAATGTCTTGCTTTAGTAGCAAGTCTACCATGTAACATAATCCATGTTGTTGTGTTTCATGTTTTGATGATGCCAAATACTTAGGTTAATTTTACTATATACTTCCTCTATTTCTTTTTACTTGCAATAGTTTGACTTTCACGCATGCCAATGCATAATTTCAACCATCAATTAGTTTAATTATCGATAAATAAAAATTATAAAAAGTATATATTCGAAAAATATACATTCAGACGAATCTAATAAGATCCCACATAAATATGTTTTTCATTAACTATAAATCACCAAACATAAACTAAGTGAGTTGGTGAATAGTGTAAAAGTCAAACCGTTGCAAGTAAAAAGAAACGGAGGAAGTAGTATTTATTTACTTAAGCGAAAATTATAAAAATATAAAATAATGTAATGTTCCATTCTTTAATCTTAAGTCAAGATATTTATCTTATACTCTTTGAATTTTTATCATATGGTATGATTAATATTCTAGTAACTTAGAAATCTTTGGATAAAAGATTCTTTAAGTTAGTAGATATATTGCGGCTGTGATTATGCAAGAAAATAGATGAAAATTACGTGGAGAATAACGTGGAGATGCTTCCTTGTTTCCCTCCAACAAACTCTCATGGACTGACAATATTGAGGAGCTGATCCCTTGAAACTCTCCAACCACCTCGCCACTAACGGCTAGTGTAAGGAGCTTATTTCCGTTGCAAAGATCGTGGAAGAAGTGCAGTGAAAGCAAAGGCCATGATCTCCATCATTCCACTTGCACGAGTTGTGGAGAACATGGAGCACACCATGTCCCAAATCCCAATGAAGGAATCACTTCGACAACTATTTAAAGAAGAGATTATTTGAAGAAAAACTCAAAAACTTTCATGCAACATCAAGTGAATATTTACTTATAAAGTTTTTCTTGTAATTGCTTCTTCATTTAACATACACATTTATAATATTCTTAGAGTGTGGGTTGAGAGAACAAAATCTTGTAATCAGGAAAGAGAAAAGAGAAGGAGAAAGAGCAGAGAGAAAGAGAAGACTTCTAGTGAAGTCGAGTGAGGAAAGTCACGTGTTCAGGAGGAACAAGGTGACTGGGAACTGGTTCCTAGAGGAACTAAGTGAGGATTGATTTATAATAAGTTGTAATAGCTATTATAAATGAAAGAGCAAGGTTTCTTCCAAAAGAATTGAGGAAGGGAACCCTGTTAAAAGGATCTTCGTGTGTTCTTCCTTATTAATATTTCTCTTTATTAACTTTAATTTTAGTTTATCCGCAAAAAGTTTAAAAATCTTTCCAACTACAATTCACCCCCCTCTTGTAGCTGATCTAGTGTTTATACTAGACTAACAATTGATATCAGAGCTCGATTCCTCCAAAATCAGCTAACACTAAGGAGCTAGTTCCTGACAAGCATGAACACTACGGGAGAAAGATTGGAAGAAGGTTACTCAACCCAACGTCCGCCTATGTTTAATGGCAAGCACTATCCATACTAGAAGAATCGTATGAAAATCTTTATCAAGGCTGAAAATTATCAAGTTTGGAGAGTCATTCAAATCGGTGACTTTGAAGTCACTGAGAAGGATGAAAAAGGTGAGTCAGTTCTTAAGCCTCTCTCAAAGTATGACAAAGAGGACTTTGATGAAATGCAGGTGAACAATTTAGCCAAGAAGATTCTCTAATGTGGCCTTGCTCCCCATGAACAAAATAGAGTCATGGGTTGCAAACCAGCCAAGCAAATGTGGGAACTTCTACAAGTTACTCATGAAGGAACAAGTGAAGTCAAGAGATCAAAGATATATAGGCATGCTCATGCATAGGTATGAGTTGTTCCCAATGAAACCTGAAGAGTCAGTTCAAGACATGCTCACTAGATTCTCCAATATTATCAATGAGCTTGACTCTCTAGGAAAGACTATCACTCCAGAGGAACATGTTCGAAAAGTCCTAAGGAGTCTCCCACAGGATGACAAATGGATGGCGAAGGTCACAGCTCTGTAAGATTCCAAGGACTTCACCACATTCAATATCGAGCAGCTTGCAGGTTCCTTGTTGACTCATGAGTTGCACATAGGAACTCATGAGACTGATCCTAGTAGACCTAAAGCATTGGCACTCAAATCTGAAGAATAAGAGGACTCGGAAATGGATGATGAGGAAGCAGCATTGATCGTGAAAAAATTCAAGAAGTTCTTTAATAGAAGCTATAAAGGAAAGAACACGAGAAAGCCGACAAAGCTAAGCTGCCATAAATGTGGAAGTCCTGACCACTTTATTAAAGAATGTCCGCTTTGGGAAAATGACAAAGGTAAAGGAAAATACAAGGAGAAAGGGAAGGAAATGCAAAAGCCTTTCTCAAAAACAGAAATGAGCAAGGCCATGGTTGCATCCTGAGGGGAATCCGACTCTAACGAGAAGCAGGAACAACCTGAAAAAGAAACAACTCATCTATGTCTCATGGTAAAGACAGATGATAAAGAGGACTTCCCAAACAACAAGGCATCTATTAATGTTGTTAAAGAAGAGCTATTAGAATTTACAAAGAATCAACTTATAAAACTACTTTTGGAAACTTTGGATGACTACAAGGCAATATGCATAAGAGAGGAGAATATGGAAAATGCCTTAGAAGTCACCAAACAACATTCAAACTGGTTTAAATCTGTGAATACAAGTATTGAAGAACGGTTCTTTAAATTTTTTGATGAAAACCGACATATTCTAGAAGCATTTGAGGTTAAAAATGAACACTATTTGTTCCTGAAGGAATCAGTTCCCCGTTAAATACCAGAACAGATTTTGAAAAATTGAAATCGGAATACGATACAGTTTTAAATAAAAATCTGGTACTTAAAGGGAGATTGGAATCTTCAAGAATAAAACTTCCTGATCTAGTAAGCTAGATAAAAAAGTATGAAAATGAAGGAAGAATTGGATTAGGTTTCAATCATAAGAAGAAAAATAAAGTGAAAAAATATGTTGATCTGCCAAGCAACCGAGTATGCTCTTACTGTGGGAACAGTGGTCACCTAGTGTCTGACTATTCCTCCAGAGAAGAACATATTGAAAAGAACACTCGCTTAGTTAAGCAAGTGTGGAAAGTGAAAAGGAACTCAAGCCCGATAGGGGAACCCAAGTCAGACTGGGTTCCTACAACTAACTAATTGTTCGGGATACAGGCTAAAGTCAGGGGGGAACAACCTATGGTACCTCGATAGCGGTTGTTCTAAGCACATGACTGGAGACAAAAACAAATTTCTCTCACTTTCAGTCTATGAAGGAGGAACTGTGGCATTTGGAGACAATCTTACAGGTAATATAGTCGTTGTAGGTAAGGTTGGGAAATCTCATTCACATTCCATAGATAATGTATTTTTGGTCGAGGGTTTGAAACATAATTTACTTAGTATTTCTCAGTTTTGTGACAAGGGGAACAATGTGATGTTTACTGATAAATGTTGTATAGTAAGTGATGTAGGTGCAGGTACCAAGATTCTGGAAGGAACCAGGAAGGGAAATACTTATGTTGTTGACCTGAATCTAGTTCCTAGGAACAATTTGACTTATCTAAGTGCGATTGACAATGAACCACTCCTTTGGCATAAAAGGTGTTGGCATGCAAGTATGACCTCACTCCACAAGCTAAGTGGTAAGGACTTAGTTGTTGGTCTTCCAACAATCAAGGTCTCAAATCATGAAGTTTGTGGACCATGCGCAAGAGGAAAACAAGTTAGATCCTCATTCAAACCAAAGAAGATGGTAAGCACACAAAGTCCACTTGAATTGATTCACACGGACTTATGTGGCCCTGTACGTATCCAAAGCAGATCAGGTAAGACATATGTACTTGTTATGGTTGATGATTTTTCAAGATACACATGGGTTATTTTTCTTCATAGTAAAGATGAAACTCTTAATGAATTTGTAACCTTTGCTAAACGAATACAAAGGGTAAGTGGTTTAAAAATGAAACATTTACGTTCTGACCATGGTAAGGAGTTTGAAAAATACAAGTTTGATAAATTTTGCAGCAATGAAGGACTAGACCACAACTTCTCTGCTCCTAGGACCCCATAACAAAATGGCGTGGTGGAAAGGAAAAATCGTACTCTTGAGGACATGGCAAGAACACTGCTAATAGCCAGCAATCTTCCAAAGAACTTTTGGGCAGAAGCAGTGAACATCGTTTGCTATATCATTAATAGGGTCATGCTGAGACCTATTACCTTGAAGATCCCTCTACGAGCTTATCAAAGAAATAATACCCAACATATCTTATTTTAGAGTCTTTGGTTATAGATGTTTTGTACACAACAATGGTAAAGACAATCTAGGAAAATTTGATGTTAGAAGTGATGAGGCAGTTTTTATAGGATATGCTTTAAATAGTAAAGCATATAGAGTCTATAACAAAAGAACAATGTGTGTTGAGGAAAGCGTCCATATCATATTTGATGAAACTAACTCTCTGCAGGAACCATGTTATGAAAATGATTTGGAAATCGGATTGACTCGTCCTGAAGAGTCAGCCAATGTTGATGCGGAACTAACACCTGCATGTACTGATAAGAAGCATATTCCTGCAAATGAGATGACTGTTCCTGATCCTATTCCTCAAGAGGAACAGGTAGATGAAGGAACACAAGAAGAAGAAATACAACCAGAAATTGAAACAACTGGAGAGCCTCAAGCTAAAGGAACAAGAGTGAGAGGCTTTGAACCAAGGCCCTGGAGACATCTAAGATCCCATCCACTAGATCTTATCATAAGCAACATTGAGAAGGGAACTCAGATAAGGTCCCAACTCAAGAATTTATGTGCTATCCAAGCCTTTCTGTCCATGACAGGACCTTGAGATCATAATGATGCCCTACTAGAGTCTGGTTGGATTAATGCCATGCAAGAGAAACTGAATAAGTTCCAGAGGAACAAGGTCTGACATCTAGAGACCAAGCCTAAAATCAAAAGGTTATTGGACTAAAATGGGTCTTCAGGAACATGCTGGATGAGCATGGAACAGTCATAAGGAACAAAGCCAGACTTGTAACTAAAGGGTACAATCAATAAGAAGGTATTGATTTCGAGGAGACCTTTACTCCTGTTGCTAGAATAGAAGCTATAAGAATTTTCATTGCCTTTGCTGCATTTATGGGATTTAGGTTGTACCAATGGACGTTAAATTTGCTTTCTTAAATGGATATTTAATGGAAGACGTCTATGTGCAACAACCTCCTGGTTTTGAAAACCTTAATCTTCCAAACCATGTCTATAAGCTTGATAAAGCTCTTTATGGGTTGAAACAAGCTCCTAGATTTTGGTATGAAAGACTCTTAAAATTCTTACTTTCATATGATTTCATAAGAGGTAAAGTTGATAGGACCCTGTTCCTTCGATCTAAAGGAACATACATTCTAGTAGTACAAATTTATGTAGATGATATAATTTTTGGTGCTACTAACGAATCTCTTTGCAAGGAATTTGCTGATTTAATGAGTAGTGAATTTGAGATGAGCATGATGGGAGAATTGAACTTCTTTCTTGGTTTGCAAATCAAGAAAATTAAAATAGGAACAATGATCCATCAACAAAAATATGTGAAGGAACTACTGAAAAAATATGGGCTGGAACAAGCAAAAACAACCATACTCCTATAGGAACATGCACAAGGTTAGATGAGGATCCAAGTGGTAAATCTGTAGATTGGAAACTTTATAGAGGTATGATTGGATCCCTACTTTACTTAACTGGAAGTAGACCTGGCATTTCCTTTAGTGTTGGTTTATGTGCCAGATTCCAATCAAATCCTAAGGAATCACACTTAACAGCAGTAAAAAGAATTCTTAGGTATTTGAAAGGAAGTGATGATCTTTGTTTGTTCTATCCTCGAAGTGACATCTTTGATCTAGTTAGCTACTCTGATGCTGACTATGCTTGAGACTTGGTAAATCGAAAAAGCACTTTTGTAATTGCTCAGTTCCTAGGAACAAGCTTAGTTTCTTGGAGTTTAAAGAATTGCACTTTCAACATCTGAGGCCGAGTATGTAGCGGAAACCGCTTGTTGTTCCCAGGTATTATGGATTAAACAACAGGTACGCGACTTTGGCATCAAATTTAAGTGTGTTCCTATATTATGTGATAATACTAGTGCAATATGTATTTCCAAAGATCCGGTACATCACTCTAGGGTCAAGCATATTCATATTCGTTATCACTTTTTGAAGGACAATGTAGAAAAAGGGTTAGTCAAAGTTGAATTTTTGTCCCACTGAAAATCAAATAGCTGATATCTTGACCAAAGCACTTTCTAGAGATAGATTTGAAAAGATACGCTTGGAACTAGGGATGATCAGAATAATTTGAAAATGCCTTTATATTTATTTCCCTAAGTAATATTCATTACTAAGTGTGTCCTGCAATTTTCATGAATTTTATTCATACACCTTGGTTAAGGTTGAGAACTCACATTAGTCTCATAATATTCCCCTTAATGTCCTCACTAGTATTTTGAGAACAGTACTTATACAACTTAGTTAGAAGGTATCATAAGCATGAGTTCAAATATTTTTCATTATTTTTCTTTCTTCTATTTTTCTTTATTTTTTATTTTATTTTATTTCTCTCTTTATTTCTCGACTTTCTTTTTTGTATTCACACTTCATTCGTTGCATTTTTTGATAAATAAAATGCATGCCCTTTTAAAAAATTGAATGTCTAAGAAAAGGGGAACAAACCACATTAAATAAACCTCCTTCTCTCACGCGCATAAAAACCCCTTCATTAACCTTTCCCTCCATCTCATCATTACTCACACTATCATACTCACTGCAAAACCATCACATCCGAAAATTTCTCCAACGCTACCTCTCTCTTCTCAAAACCCTAACCTCCATGGCACCTAAACGATCAAGTACCGAAAGTCTCTCTCTTCCACAGGAGAAAAATCCTCTTGTGAATTATGATGAAAGTAATAATGGTACCGAGGCCTCAAGCCAAGATTCTTCTGCATGCAAAGAAAAGTTGGTGGAACTGGACCTCTCTTCCAAGAAATTGAAAGATGAAATTTAGGAAAAAGACAAAGTAGAGAAAGAAATTCAAATTCCCCCAAAAAGAGGGAAAAAGTCGAAGTCTTTCGAAATTTTTAATTAATTTTTGTGTTGATTTGGTTTGGTGCAAGAAAGTGAAGTGGACGGAATTTCTTGATATAATTGCATTTCAAAAATGGTCGAAAGTTTTATGTATTGATGAGGGGTTGTATGAATCTGATGAGATGACTGAATTTTGTTTAAAATTTGTGAATTCAAATGGTTTGTGTATCAATGTGGTTAGGGGAAACTTGGTTCAGTTTGAGGAATAGAAACTTAGTGAATGGTTCAATGTACCTGCTGCTGGGTAGAAGGAGTATGTGAAGGGGAAAGCTAAACTCAACGTGGGTGGGGCTAAAAATGAAAAAGTTTTGAATTTTTTTGGTGGACATCCTACTGATCTGTCAATGGATCAAAAAGACCTCAGCCCTTTCCATAAATTTCTTTTTCAAATTGTGTGGCGGTTCCTTGTTCCTCGCACCTCCAAAAGAACCCAAGCCAATCTTCTTGATCTCTCTCTCATGTACTGCCTAGCCAATAACATCCAAATTAATCTCCCTACCCTAATCATCACTCACCTTACTCATTGTATCACCCACAAAATTTGCATTAGTTATGGTAATCTTAATACCATAATCTAAAAAAGTGCAAGATTAAACTGCCCTCAAAACCCTCTTTTGCCCTAGAACCCGAGAACTACCTAACCAAAGACACCCTCTCTCGCCTAAGTCTACAAGTTAATGCGGGTGTGTTGGGGTTTAAGGTTGAAGAGGTGGAGATTAAGGTGGAGAAGGAGGCTACCCTTGCTAGCAACAGGAAGAGAGAAGAGAATGTAGGATCTAGGGTCAAGCAGGCTGTGAGGAAGAGCTAGAGGCTTGCTGAACCTAGGAGGAACCTAGTTGGTGGGATCATGATTGATCTGGAAGAGGAGCAAGATCCTTCAGGAACAACTTATCACGATGTGGATTTCCCTCTCCTATCTACTTCAGGTCTTCATGGGATACTCAAGGAGATTCAAGCTTCAATTGCTCTACTGGGAACTAGGGTGCAAGCATTGAAAGCTCGAATTGCACATCAAGATGTTCAGCATGATCAGCTCCTTCATGCTATGAACAAGGGTGCTTCCAACATTTGTACCAAGATCCATATTGTTGCTGCTTCCTTTCCCATTCATGAATTACCCTGATCCCAGTCCCTTCTCCCTTAGACTTTAAAATATTTTGCATTTTGGGCTATATATTTGACGAACAATTGCATCGTATTTTCTGTTTTTTTTGGCAATCTCCTGCCTTTCAATGAATGCATCTTTCTTTTTCTCATCATCTTCTCTTTTGCTTCTTGAACTCTGCTCCTGATATTTGACTACTTTGTTGTGCTAGTTCTTGTGCCTTTTTCTTGGAATGTGTGGATGACTAATATTCTGAGATATTGTGTTATAGCTACTTGCCTTAATTTAAGATTGTTGACTCTACTAGTCGAGCAGGCTTCATGACTTAGTTTTAATGATGACAAAAGGGAGAAGATGTATTGGGCATTGAAAAACTTTCTGATCTTCTTATTCTCTATTGCGTCTCTGGAGCATATTTGTCTCTGTTCCTAGGATTGTTATCTCTGTTTCTAGTCACAATTTAGTGTACAGTTTAAGGTCTTAGAGTCTTAAGTAGTTTTAGATAATCTTAGTTTTTATTTTATTTTTTTGTTTTTTTTTTGCTTTGTTTTTGTTGTTTTTCTTAATCTTTTTTATTTTGTGTTTCTTCTTACTAATTTTTGCCAATTATTTTCCATCATCAAAAAGGGGAATATTGTTGTGTTTCATGTTTTGATGATGTCAAATAACTAGGTTAATTTTACTATATAGTATTTATTAACTTAAACAAAAATTATAAAAACCAAAAATAATGTAATGTTCCAATTTGAATTTATATCTTGTTGAGAAAGATTGATTATTTAATCTAAGTCAAGATATGTATCTTATACTCTTTGAATTTTTATCATATGGTATGATTAATATTTCTAGTAACTTAGAAATCATTGGATACAAGATTCTTTAAGTTAGTAGATATATTCTGGCTGTGATTATGCAAGAAAATAGATGAAAATTAACTAGTGGAAAAATAAGGAAGGGTTGCGGTCAAACCAGCCCTAAGGGTTGTGTTTTTGGCCAGCAGCCCTTTCCGTAGCAGTCCTTCAATAGAAAAGAAGGATTGCGGTTTTTGACCGCAGCCTATGTTACCTAGACTCGGCTAGGAGTGTCAGATATGGGTACGGATCCGAGTGTCGGGTACGGATCCGAGTGTCGGGTACGGCGCTTTCACAATATCAGGACACAGGGACTCGCTCCGAGATTTGGACACGGGTACGGGTATGGCAAAATTAATATTTTATTATATAATATTTAATACTAATTTTAAGTTTTATAATTATCTATTTATAATATAATAATAAATTAAGGTAGTTGTTTAGAAAAAACAACCATCTAACAGCAGGGTTAAAAAAAAAAGAAAGCAAAATAGAAAAACAAAAGGGAAAGGAAAAAGAAAAAAGAAAAGGGTAAAAAGAGGAAAAGTCACGTGGTCCCAAAGGACAAAAAGAAAATGAAGGAAAAAAAAAGAAAAAGAGAATAACGAAGATCGAAGAGAGAGAAGAAAGAACAGAGAACCAGAAGCGAAGAAAGAAAGAAGCGACTGACCGGCGTGGAGGCTCCGACGAGTTCGAAGCTCTATCGGCCGTCAAGTAAGTTATCCTCTTCTCCTCTTCTCCGCTTCTCCTCTTCTTCTCTTCTTCTCTTCTCCTCTTCGCGTTCGAATTAGGGTTTCCCGTGTCCGAGTGCAATATGGAGGATCTGACTCGTATTTCATACCCGAGTCGGTGTCGTGTCGTACCGACCGGGATATATGGCAAAAACTGCCGAGTCGAGGTAACAGAGACCGCAGCCGTTCACAATGAAGGGCTGTGGTTTTGAGCCTAAACCGCAACCCTTTTAACATAGAAGGGTTGCGGTTTTAGCCCAAAACCGCATCCCTTTTGGACCCCAAAAAAATAATTTTTTTTTTCTATTTGCATTTTTATGTCAAATTGACACAAAATCAATTCCAAACTAATAAAATTATAACAAAATCACAAACTGACATTTATATATAATAACAATCCATTTCCAAACTTCACTTCTCATAGTCCCCCTGCATAAGCTATACATTTTCTTCTACTCGTTTTTGCATCAAGCCATAAATTTGTAGTTCCTATCAAACTCAAAAACAAAAATATCATTGATGCTACCAAAAGATATGGATCACCTATCACCTGAACAAGGCAGCAAATAATCACAAACAGGCATAAACGAAAGAAGAATGTTTTTTGCAGACATGAACAACACTAAAGAAACTAGAACTTGATACTAATTAACAATGTTGTCAGAGGCACAAAACAGTACACACCCAGAATTACCAAATAATGCAAGATTAGCTAGATAGCAAAGTATTCCCTTCACAACCCAAAATAAAAAATAAAAAAAAAACATTTGCATTGCAGATGTAGATATCACTTTTATTTTACTAAATTATTTCTTTATCTATCATACATTAACTCAAATGAAAGCTTTATTGAGATTTCATGCTTTTATCAAGTACGCACCTGTTCTAGGTGAACCCAGATTCAATGCTGAATGATGAAGGAGCTATGGAGTAAAAATGGAGGTGGGCATTGCAGAATAGAGTTCAATTTCAATAAGCCACCAACTCTAATTTTGGATTATGTGGGAAATTGCAAATTAACCCTGCCACTTATATCATGAGAGTTAGATGCGAGCAGGGGAGTGAGATGCGAGCAAGAGCGGAGAGAATCTCCGGCGAACGAACGATGGAATGGTGAGAAAAGCTGCGAAATCAATCATACCCACATGAAATTAAATGAAAATTACCCACAACACATTAGATCAGGAAAAATCAATCATACCCACATGATATTAAACACTTTTTAGATCTATAAAGTAGATAAACTTATAAAAAGGGAAAAGAAAAGGAGAAAAAGGAACTTCAACAGAGGAGAGATAAGAACAGGCAGCGGTGAGTAGCGGCTCTGCAGCGAAGAACACCAACACCAGGAGGGAAACCCTCGCCCGCGGATATTTCGCAAGGGTCACTAGAAGTAGAGAGAGTGTCGCTGGAGGTTGAGCTTCACCGGGGAATTCTAGGGTTCTTTTGCGCACATGGTGAGAGAGAGAGGTGATACTTGAGAGAGTGGTGAAGGAGTGAGAGAGTATTTGGGCCGCTGAGTATAACGTGTGTATTGGGCTCGCTCAAGGGCTGCGGTTACCCCAAAAACCACAGTCCTTTAATTACGAAGGGCTGCGATTTTTGACTAACCGCAACTCTTCACTAAAAGGTTAGCCCATAACTCCTTGTATCATCATGGTGAAATTTTTTGCGATAATTTTGTATAAAACTGTACAACAAGCTATTGGCCTATATTCCTTCATTGAAGAGGGATTTGCAATCTTAGTAATCAAAGTGACTGAAGTTTAGTTGATTTCATGAGGAATAATACTAGTATCAAAAAAACTCCTTAACCGCCATAAAAATTGCATCTTTGATAATATGCCACCTTTTCTTAAAGAAATGACTATTAAAGCCATCAATGTCGTGAGCGTTACTATCATCAATTCCAACAAGAGCCATATCAACATCATTCCAAGTAACAAGCTTAATTAAACTTTGAGCAACATCTCGTTTGATCTGAGCCTCCAGCTCTAACAATTGCCATATCAACACCTTGTAAATGACTAGTAGCAAAACCGAGAAGAAGCTTGTAAAACTCCATGACTTCAGTCTTGTTACTACCATTTTGCAATTTACTTTTCTCTAGCGTAGCATTACCTAGATTAGCCAACCCCCTTCAGGGGTTATAATTAGCCTCTAGCCTAGAATTAGAGCATGTATTGAGTTACCAAGTTTGTTCAATCTCCGATTTTAGTCGAAATCCATGTAGGTATTCATCTTCATGTTCGTCCAGCCTGGTTTATCTTTAAGTGTGTAATAAAATCTTTCTAGAAGTTTGTGATACAAGTGGGAACACTTAGCTTTAATTAATAGATTAATTATTGCTTTGATCATCTTATTTAATACACGTCGCCTGAATTTATTAGGCGTTATAGTTTCTTTACATTAGGCTATAACAAAGTACGTTAACAAGATTTTATCATATTAAAACCGGTAACCCCCATGGACTAAGACTCCCGTGACATTCAGTATCTAACTATTTGGTGTGCATTGACTTGTTTTCAAAGTCATCCAACTGAATTTGCACCAACATGTTTTTTGGCGACGATAGTGGGAGGAAAAAGATTCGTAATCCAATTGTGAAATTTTCCTTGTTAAATTTCAAAAGTAGCCTTTATTTAAAATAGTCTTTTTAATTGTCTTTTGATCCTAAATGTCGAGTACACGTTCTCGAAGGAATAGAGAAGGCCCTAGAATTGATCCAATCTCCCAAACTACGGAAGATAATAATTCAAGACATTCAGAGTCTAGGGTACCTGTGGACGAAAATGAACCAATTCATAATGTCGTAGGAGAGTCACAAGGAGAAACTCCCCAAAGGGACAGTTCATGTAGTACTGGCCGAGCATTCGTGCACCAATTGTATGGGAAGTTCACTGAAGTAGTGAAACAATTACTATTGGAGGCCTGAGAGAGACAAAGGCAGCAATTTGATTCCAACTATAATATTTTAGCCCATGAGTCAGCCAGGGTCTTCACAGATATCCTTCAAAGGATAAGTGAAGAGAATAGATATATTAACTGTAGGCAGATAAACCGCATACTCATAGACATAAATGATACTATGAGTGCGACCTTTACGAAAATGTCAACATCTTTTACTACTGAGGTAGTTACTCGTTTAGAACCGCTAGTTGAAAAACACTACTAGTTGATTAGAGACTACTTAAGGCTTTAGAAGAGGTCCCATTGAATAGAACACATCGAGATCGTGGATTAACACCAGATCTTCCAAGGGCTTATCCAAGAAGAGTACACTTTTCCCACATTGAGAATAGAGACACTTTGGTCTCAAACGATCCACAAACTTCATCTCAAGGGCGCGAAATAAGTTCAAGTCCTTTGAAACTTGGAGAGAATAGTCATGGGAATTTTAGGAGAAGTGACGAAATGGCAGCGGGCGTGGAGCCAGGCTGGCACCAGGCTTTAAGACGTCATCAACCTTCTTTTCCCATGGGTGGTGGACAGTTTGGAGATAACACACACCAACCTGGACCATCACATGGAGGACAAAGGCATGTTACTTTTTTTTATAAATAACAATAGTTCACCAAATGCATTTGTACCTATACATGAGCCAACTATGGCTGGGAATCCTCCTTCTTCTAACTTTATGGCCTTTCAACCATCTAATCTTTGGGCGTCTCATTATGGGGCCGTTCCAGGTTATGGCCATAATCAGGCGTCATTTGTTCATACAAATGGAAGTTACCCACAGGGTGTATGCCTAATAATGGGTACGCCTTTCAGCCACAAACGGCACAAGGACAGAATAATCTTAAATTTGTACATCGCCAGGATATCCCAATGGGCGGTTATCATAACAAACCTTTCAATCCTAGTCCATCCCATATGCATGATCAAATGGGGAGTATGGGCAACGGGAATAGAGGACATCCGGGAAGAAATCAAGAGCCTTTAGCGACACAAGTAAAGGCCATAGTCCAAAGACTCGTGGGGGATACTTCTAGGAAAGGTCATAGGCAAATAGGTTAAAAGCCTTACCCTGAATGGATTGATAGAACCAATCCATTTCCTAGGACATTTAAGATACCTGACTTTACCTTATTTTCGGGCAATGATAAAGTGTCAGCTGAAGAACATATAGTTAGGTTTAATTGTAAATGTAGAGAAGCAACTGATAATGAATTTTTAGAACTCAGAATGTTCTCTATGTCCCTTACTGAAACTGCTTTTTGGTGGTAAACAAATTTACCTCCCAATTCAATTCACTCGTGGCAGGATATGCAAGTGCAACTTACTAATCACTTTAATTTGCACGTAGAGAACCTGGAGTGACTTTAAGAAACTTAGCTAGAATCCAACAGAAGCTAGGAGAGTCTGTAGAAGACTATTTAGGTAGATTCAAAATGGCTAAGATTAGGTGCCATGTTAGTATTCCTGAAAGGGAATTCGTACAAATGGCTTAAGAAGGAATGTTGATTTAGTTTCGAAAAAGGTTTGATGGTAATGCTTTCGGTGATTTTGTTGAATTAGCAGGATTAGCCGTAATGTATGAAAGAAACCCACAAGCTGAAAGTGCATCAAGGTACCAAAATTTCTACACTCAAAATGAGCAACCTTTTCTCTTTCAAACATCGCCAGAAGTAGATGTTGCTGAGATTGTCCAAGGAGCACCTTATAAATGCTCTCCTCTTGAGAAAAAAAGAATTCTCAGCACGAAAAGATTTAAAATCTGGGCAAAGGAGAATGTATACTTTTAACGGTAGGAGGTCTAGCGCCATCTTTGACTGGTTATTATCTAATAAGAAAATCAAGCTGGTAGGAAGGCATAAGTTGAAAACATCCGATGAAGTTAAAGTGAAGAAATACTATAAATGGCATGATGCAGTTACCCACGATACTTTTAAGTGCATTGTTTTCAGAAATAAAATACAGGATGAGATTGATAAAAAGAATATCATGTTCCCTGATGATGAAAATGCTAATGTGGCTAATGGGATTCAAGTGGATGAACCATTTCACTTGTCTTGTAATATGGTGACAGTTAACAATGATTTTATTAAAGTGTTACAGGCATCTCAGGCCACATAAATTGGTAATCAGCTCATTAACAGATTAAGGAGTCCTGATCATGCGAAAAATAGCTAACGAAGAGGGACTAGAAGATATGTGTAGATGGCATATATATGAATGGGTCCTATACTACTGATCAATGCCAAGTCTTCAGAGGTTTTCTTACTAGGTAATTGACTCTCGAAAGAGTGATTGTCTCAAAAATAGAACGTCAAGCCATGGATTTGGATGCGTATAGTATGAATCTAGCCAAAGCTAAGAGTAATACTAACGTTAAGGCAAATCCAAGTTTGGGGATACCCGAAGAGAAGGCTAAAACTTACAAAGAAGCTGCTCAAAAGTTTCCTTTGCAAACTAGAGCAATAGAAGGATTGAAGGCTCTAAGGGCGTGTATGTGTTCATCATGTTTAGATAAACTAACATTTGAAATGATTAGGATACAGGTCATACCAAATGACCCTACCTATGTTCCTACGTATCAAAGGCGTGTATGTGTTCATCATGTTTAGATAAACTAACATTTGAAATGATTAGGATACAGGTCATACCAAATGACCCTACCTATGTTCCTACGTATCAAAGGCCATTCTAGAAAAGGTCTGGCAGCCAAGGGCCAAGAAAGATTAATGAAAATGGATCACACTTTTCTCCAAAAACTCTTCAGCAGATGTAAGTCAAGTCCCCATTCCTAAGATTCTTAAAAGGAAAGACAAATCTAAAGGGAATTTAGGGGGTACGAGACTCAAGTCAATGGTAATGAGGGCATCTCCAGAAGATGACCAAAATTCACGTCAAAGTAAGTCATCTAAGATGAAGGATTTGAGCCATAGAGCTGCTGCAGCAAGAGCTCAAATCAGCACTCAAAATGTGCAATAATCTCTTATTGTCAATGTAAGGATTGATGAAGAGGCTCTTCAAGCAGGAATCACTAAGTTGTTCCCTTTGGATGATGATCAGTATGGCTCTTCATATCTGAAGATCAACGCCCAGCAACAACAAGAAAATGATTCTTATATGAAGGAATCTAAAGGAAATGATGCTAATGAAGAGTATGGCTCGGAATTTGGATCTGAAGACCTGGATTTGTTGGTATCAGATAACGATTTGTTATTGGATGGAGACCCATTGTAGACTGAATCCCAAGTAGGAGGCCAGGAAGGTCAGGACATGTAGTGCAACATAGTCATGCTACCAACATAGTTCAAGATAATAGAGAACCAATCCACGTTGCTAACTACTGCGTCATGGGCAGAGAAAGTTGATAAGGAAGAGAAATCATGTAAATTAATTACATCGTCTCGAAGCTTATCTTCTTATTTGAATCCCCCACAAAAGAAAGCGCCAAGAAAAACATCTTTAAGAACTGATTTGGAGAGTTTAATCATAGAAGAAATTGAAGATGTCTCAGAAGTTGAAGATATTCAATCAAAATGTGAATTTACTCAATAGGCATCAAGTTATGATCAATCACTAGCTTTAGTTAGCCTATAGGATTAGACTACTGAATAGTTTATCATGTCGGTAAACCATGAAGAATATTATAATGGGTTTACCCTTATCGTTGACCAAGTTATGAAAGATCTAGTTTTTAAAAGATATCAAGAAGATTTTGTTGAAAGTTCTAGTACATGTTGTTCCACCAAATATGATTTTGAACCTTTAGAAGAGAAAGATGAAAAAGTATGGGATAAATGTGAGGATATTAAACAAGAGGTTCATGATCCAGTGGAGGAAATAAATCTAGGAGATGATGAAAATCCACGTTATACTTATATAAGTAAGCTTGTCACTGATTGAGAGAAACATGATTTAGTTATAATTCTAAAAGAATTTAAAGATTGTTTTGCATGGGAACATCATGAAATGCCTGGTATTGATAGCACATTAATAGTACATAAATTACCTATCAAGGAAGGGTATAAGCTTGTGGCCCAAAGTCCTAGAAGGCTAGCGCCAGAACTAACGGAACCTATACAAGAAGAAATAAATAAACTTCTCAAGGAAAAGTTCATAAGGCCATGCCAATACCCTGACTGGATATCTAATATTGTCCGTGTGGTTAAGAAAAATGGCAAGATAAGAATCTGCATTGACTTCAGCGATTTAAATAAAGCAACACCTAAAGATCAATACCCCATGCATGTAGCTGATCTCCTAATAGATTCAACATCAAGATATGAATATATATCTTGCATGGATGGATATGCAGGCTATCATCAATTAAGAATTGCACAGGAAGATTGTAACAAAGCAGCTTTCAGATGTCCAAAATCATTAGGCTTATTTGAGTACGTAGCCATGCCATTTGGTTTAAAGAATGCTAGTGCTACATATCAAAGAGCCATGAATGCAATTTTTAAATATATGATTGGTAAAATAATGAAGGTTTATGGAGATGATATACTTGTTAAATCTAATGACTTTTCTAGGCATAAAGAACACCTGATTAAATCATTTATAAGAATGCGAGAATATCATTTAAATGTGAATCCTTTAAAATGTGCGTTTGGGGTCAAAGCCAGCAATTTCCTTGGATTTCTCATCCATAAAATGGCATGTAAATTGATCAAAACAAGGCTAGGGGCGTTACTGGCAGCTAAACCACCTTCTAACAAAAAGGAACTACAAAGTTTCCTTGGACAGGTCAATTATGTCAGGAGATTCATGGCTAACCTGGCTGGGAAAACTAAAAAGTTTTCGCCCTTGTTAAGACTAAAAATGAATCGGAGTTTAAATGGAATAAAGATCATCAAGAGGCTTTGGCCAAATCAAGCAAGATTTAGCAAATCCTTTAGTCTTGATTCCTCTAGGGCAAAATGGAAAACCATTAAGGTTATATTTATCAGCAGGTGAAGACTCTATTGGCAGTCTCCTTACTCAAGAAAATGAGAAGGGACATGAGCAAGCTATATTCTATCTAAGTAAAATCCTGCAAGATATTGAGCGAAGATATACCATGGCAGAAAAATGGTGTTTATGCTTATATGTTGCCTCTGTTAAGCTCATACATTATTTCATGGCCTTCACAATAGAAGTAGTATCTCCAACGGATGTCATGAAGTATATGATATCTTAGCCATTCATAAAAGGGAGATTAAGTAAATGGGGTCTACATCAATTTGACTTGATTTACATGCCTCAAAAAACAGTAAGAGGTCAAGCTCTAGCTGATTTCTTAGCCATTCATCCTTGTAGTGAGTCTGGGATCATTGATGAATATGTCATCCCATAGACCTTATACTTTGATGGTTCTAATACCAGGGAGACGACAGGAGCTGGAATTTATATTCTATCTCTTGAAGGGGTACCAACAAAGATAGCAGTAACTTTAAGGGGCCCATGTACTAATAATAGAGCTGAGTATGAAGCTCTATTGATTGGATTGGAGTTGTTATTAGAGCTGGAGCTAAGAAAGTTATAATATATGGAGATTCTCAGTTAGTCATTTATCAAATGACTGAAGAATTTAAATGTATTTTGTCTGTATCTGAGGAATATAGTAAGAAAACACAAGAATTGTCTAAACAATTTAAAACGATTTATTTTATACATATTCCTAGAGAAGAAAATAGAATAACAGATCAATTATCCCAAATAGCTTCTGCTAGAGAAGAGATGCATTCACCAAATGAAGATATCATCCTCCAAGAAAAGATCCTGGGGCCTATTAATGGAACCAATCAGGAGATATCAGAAAATGTATTGGAAGTCTATAGAATTTCAATATTAAGAGAGGATGATGCTTGGAGAAAAGAAATTGTTCAGTATCTCCAGAACCCCTCTGGGTCAAAAGTACGAAACATAATCAAAATGGCTGCAACCAAATTTTGTATGCAATTCGGGGAATTACACAGAAAAGATCCAGAAGGATTACTTTTGAAATGTGTAGATGCTGGAGAAGCTCTAACCCTCATGGCTGAAGTTCATCAAGGACTACGTGCTACTCATCAAAATGGCCTGAAGATGAGAAGGAGATTGCATGAACATGGTTATTATTGGCCTACTATGAGAAAGGATTGTATAGATTATGCTAAAGGCTGTAAAAGATGTCAAAGGTTTAGACCTATTAGTAGAGCACCGGCCTGAGAATTGAAATCTATCATCAAGCCTGCTTGGCCATTTAGAGGATGGTAAGTAGATGCCATAGTAGAAATTAATACTGCATCTTCTAAAAAGCATTCATACATCCTGGTAATTACTGATTATTTCACTAAATGGGTTGAAGCACATGCTTTTGTTAAAATCAATACACAGGTTGTGATAAATTTCTGGAGGAGAAGATCTTTACAAGGTTTGGAATTCCATAAACCATAACTTTTGATCAAGCCATAATGTTTAGAAATCCTGATTTATTGGAATATCTCAATCAATTCGGAATTACTAAGTTACATTCAACACCATTCTATGCTCAAGCTAATGGTCAAGCTGAAGCTACCAATAAGATCATAGTGAAAGGGATATCAAAATTGGTTGATGATAATCCTAGAAAATGGGTTGTTATATGCTCTATGGGCCTATAATACCTCTAAGAGAGAAGCAACATGAGTTACTCCATTTAATTTAGTATATGGACATATTCTAGTGATTCCTGAGATAAACATAAGATCATCCAGAGTAGCTCAACAAATGGGTTTATCTGGAGAAGAATATTCTCAGGCAATGACTTTTGAAATAATGGATGCTCTTGAAACTAAGGAAGAACTCTTAGCTAAAATGAGGATCCATAAAGAGAAAGTTGTCATAGCCTATAATAAAAAGGTGGTGCTAAAAGAATTTCATGAAAATGATAAGATCTGGAAGATGTTTCTACCAAAAGACCCTCGGTTAGGAAAATGATCACCTAAGTGGCAAGCTCCTTTTATCATTCATAGGAAATTATCTGGCATTGCATATTTGCTGAAGGATATAGATGGCAATGTAAAAGATAAATCTTTAAATGGAAAATTTCTTAAAAAATACCATCCTTCTATTTGGGAACAACATGATCCTATATTTCAACAAAAATATGCAGAATTGTTTCACACATCCAGAGATTACTAGAGTTACATTATTACAAATTAATGTTCTCAAACATTCCAACATTGCTTGACAGCCAAACTAAGATTTCTTATAGCTGACCAAGCATGACAAAGTTTTTCTCTTTGAAGGATCAAGCTTTGCTGAAAGGCCATTTCTTTAGACATCTCATGCCTCAAAGTGGCAAGTTTGACACGTCCTTGATCTATTTTCTCTCTCCCAACAACAATGGAGTTTTGAAGGGAAGATTTCTCATTCATAATAGTGATCTCTTCTTTATTAATCTCAACTAAGGGTTTCTGTAAGGACTTTCTTTCATCAGAAAGAGACTTCAGCTGCTGGTCATAAGAATTACAAGATTGTTGAGTCTGTGCAGAGAAGCCTTTAAAAGATTGAGTTTGAGCTTCCAAATAAGTCTCCTCTTCTTGAAACCTATGAACTGAAATCTTGAGGGATTGAACTCATGTTTCAGTATTACATTGTTCGAGGAGAAAGGTTTCCTTTACACAGTCAAGACAAGGAGTCTAATAATCAAAGCCTTGAGATATCAATGATTCTAGAGTATGTTTGAGGATTTGTCCAAATGCTTGATCATGAGGATTTTCTGAGAGAACTAGACAAAGATGCCATATCTTATATTCTTGTTTGGTGTGCTCAGAATGCTCCTCAGGACTATTTGTATTGGGAACATGTGATTTCCTTACAACAATAGATAAGTCTATGTTTTCCTCCTTCCTCCATCAGACTCTTTCATCACACTTGCTTCTTGATTGCTTCCCTCTGTATCATAAAGAAGAGAAGCCAAGTTAGCAAGAGAGTGAAATCTGGTTTCTTAAGGACATGGGTTCAAATATATAAAATCTAAAATGAATTTATGAGGAAAAGAATGCAAACCAGCTCCAGAAGAGAATTGTGATGATGAAGAATCTTTTGAAGGAGCATCCAAGGATCCAAAATTACTCCTTAAAGGTGCAATATCCAAAGGAACAACATCTTCTGGAACTGATCCTCTAAAAGTAGAGGGGTCTGTTCTCATAATTGTTGGAGAAGGAGACTTTGGAAACTCAACGTTCAATGGGATTGAATCCATAAGATCATCATGATCTTGAAAGAATATATTTTCTTCAGTTGATGCCATGTTGAGATGTTGAGCTTCTCCCTGAAGGATCCTTTTTTCTACTTGGGGGCATCATTTCCTCCTTAGGGGGCACTGACGCCATCTTCTTTCAATTCACCATATCCTTCCAAGATAGGGATGATCAGTGATTATAACTAGAGGGGAACCTCACTAGGTATAGAACTAACTTGTTCATCAACATGTGCAATGTTGGGTTCATTAAACTGAGCATTCTTTATATTATGTCTTAGACCAATTATGGAAGGAATAATTACAGTAATTGGACCAATAAAGTTAGAACTAAAAGGTTGCCCAGAAGTAATAGATGCTGGCTTCTCTAAACAAGAATCACCAAGAGCTTTAGACTTTTTATGACCAGATGAACCTGGAATGCATAAAATTATGCATAATGGTTTAGATTTAAGAATATGATTAAACTTCATGACTAAATGAATATAGAGGGATATATACATATACCTGCTTTAGCTCCTTGAAGTTTCTTAGTTGAAATGATTTGAGTGACACTACTACAAATATGGGCAAAGTGACCACCCATAAGAGACCACTTTGATGACATAAGTGATTATTTAGCAAAAAACACCTAATTTCTTAGACAAGAGGTCTCTTATATTACGATAAAAAGACCTCCTTTTTAGACATGTGGTCTTTTTGCTCATCCTTAAATCACAAATATTAAGAAACCACCCGCAATAAGTGGTTATTTATCCTGATAGACCTATGAGCTGAAGGCCACCTCTCATGTGGTCTCTAAATGAGATTTTGGGGGGTCTCTTTAGGCTTATTTGTAGTAGTGAGATAGTCTTAACTTCCTCCTCATCAGAAGAAATATTGAAATGTTGAACTTCATATGTCGTCTCTATTTTGGGACGTTTTCTGTAGGAGTGTCTCAAGAATTTTGGAGTTAAGGAAGAGTTGTCATCTTTTTTCTTGGAGGTTTTCTGAACAAATTCATAATGATCCACCATCTCAGGAGATTGAGTGCTTTTTGAAGCAGAAATACATTTATAATCCCTTTTTCTAGCAGCTATCTTGAGAGAATCGATTTGCTCCATTGGCTCCATAGTCTAATGTCCTCTACAGTTTGGACATCTCCATAATGGATGCCTTGTTCATTAACAATATCATATTCATCTTCTGAAGGAATAGGCTCAAGCGTTTGCTGGTACGAGACATTTCAGTATAACTTGTCATACCTAGAGTCTACCTCCATTCTTTTAGGAACTTTCAGCTTTTTCTTGCCAACTTTTGCTAGAAGTAGTGAAAGGCAAATATCAAGTTAGATGAATGTCTTCTCTTCTTAAAGTTATAAAAATAACTAAAAAGACAGATCATTTACCTCCTAAGAAAAGTTGATCTTTAAAATATGTTATAGCATCAGGACATTGTTGATCACTTGGGAAGATATGATCCTACCATGTTTGGATACCCCGAACAGCTCCAGAACCCACAGCCATGGAGTAATGGACATGAGGTTGATATTGAGAGTTTTGCTTCTAAGAGCTTTACATTCTTCAAAGCAAGCTCTTGATGTCCAGGGATCATTACATGTCATGAAGAAGGGAACATCTAGCATCCGATATAATCCAAATTGTCTAGCTACTAGTTACGAATTGTAGGCTTCAAATCCAAAGTACTCAGGTTCAGCTGATACTAAACCCCTATACCTAAGAACACTACTCCATAATTACCCACTTCTTATGGAGCCAGAGTGAATGTCTAAAGATTGCATCCATATAGGCACTGTATAAGGCGCCAGGGTTCTTCTGTAACATGATGAGGTTCCTTACCTGGGAAAATATGCCAGGTACCAAGGTGACGATAGAATACTAAGAAATGTGAAAACAGTAGGCTGGGATGCCAAACTTCATCTGAGGAAATAAGATTAAAGCTAACTTCACCATAACAGCTATAATCTTCGAGCTTGGAAAGAAAGGAGAGTGGATCGAAAGAAGGGCCTGGTCCATTTTTTCCTTTAACAGCTTCAAAAGTAGGATGAGTTTTAAGTATTAATAAACTTGAGAAGTATACATGGCCCCAGCAAGTCAAGAGCCACAAGGGTCCAAATCCCCTATCAGGGTAGAAAATAGGAGAATCAGATGTAGGAATGTTAAAACTTTTGAAGGATTCCCTACTTCTAAAGTGGCACCTGTAAATATGGCCTAATAAAATAGGAGCTAAAGTAACTTCCTCAGAAGTGTTGGAGATGTTAATAGCTAGAGATAACCATAGTGTTACAACACCTCTAGCCCTTGACATCATCAGTCTAGAAAAGGCAAAGTGAGAAATAATACTTCTTCCTAAGGAGTCACTGTCTCATTTGAATCCTTATTGATGAAGAAGTCAACAAATCATTGAAAGCCACACTTGCTAGCATTGGCAGAAGGACTAGCAATTTGGCGAAAGATAGATAAACATTGAATATAGAGTCATCATATTCTTTCACATGATGGAAGGTTAGAAGATCAATCCCATACTTACATGTGGGAGAAGTTCCAGTTATGAAAGCAATATCAGCTAAGTTTATAGTCATTGGTCCCCATTTAAACAAGAAGCAATTAATGGCTGGATCCCAATAAGCCAATAAGGTAGTGGAGAGAGCTCCATCAAATGGAATATTTTCATAAGAAGCTAGCCTCAAGAAGGGGAGTATCTTGTTCTTGGTCCACTTATCGTGAAAAGGTTGCATGCGCAAAAACCATGCTCTAGCATCCACTCTTGAAATCCATCCCTTAAATGGTTTATTGGATAAGGGCCGGTGAAAACGAATGCTTGACCTTGAAGTGAAAGAGAGCGTCCTAGGTTTGCCCTCTTCTAAGATAATGTGATCCAAGAATTGGTAGCAGTGCTCCATAATATGTTGATGACGTTGTTTCCTAGTTTGAATGGAAATCCAGGTCCAATGACAGCCGTTTTCTCCTCCAAAGGTTTATCAGGAGCTTCTGAGTGTTCCTTCAAGTACCAGAACACTTGGGGGTTGTAATGAATTAGATTCACTTTTATGGCGGTACACAATTGGCGAGCAGCTGTGGAGTGCATGAAGAGAGCCTTTGCGGCCAGTGCTTTGCTAATTTCATCTTCGCGGTGAGTCTTTGCTTCCTCAAGCATGATGAATTTTGAAAATTCGATTGATGTATGTGAGTTTGTGAAAATTAGGTTGGTCTGAAAAGATTTCAAGTTTTCCTAAAATTCTGAAAAAGGGTTTTAATGAAGAAAACAAACGAAAAGTATAACACGTGCGAAAGGCATGTCCTTTTAGTGTTGGGTCATCTTTTAATGGATCAAGTTAACACCAAGTTTTAAGAATTGGGTAAAGGGTCATTTTTAAGTCCATACTGAGTTAGTAAATGACTAGGAGGCCCAAACTTTTTTTAAAAAAAATTTAAAGTTAAGGCCAAGTTCTTAACCAAAGAGGCGCGATTGGTAAGATTATCAGGTTTTCAAGAGATGACATTGTCCTTATAAAAAGGGAATGATGTAATGATACAAATCATAACCCATATCCTGATTATTACAACTCTAACCCCCTCATCTCCCAGAATTTTTTTTCTCTCTCTCTCTCTCTCAAAATTCCATATAGTTTCCCAGTCTTCCTCCTCCGCTCTTGAATTTTCCTCCTTAGAGGAGGTTAATTCCCCTGCAATCAACCAACCTTGGCCACAAGAGCCAACCCCTCTCCCTCCTCAAATAATCTTAATTGAGGAGTCATAGGAGGAGGAAGAAGAGGAAGACTCTTCCTCTAAAGATGAGTGGGGCAACCCTTTTACATCAGAGGAGGACGTCTTTGGAGATGCCTCTGCAGATTCTTCACCTTCTCCATCAGAGAATTCTGCTGGGGATGAGGGTAATGATGAAGAAGAAGAGGAGGAAGAAGAAGAAGAGGAAGTTCCCCCTCCTACCCACCGATTGGAGGAGGAAGACGATGATGATGAGCCTCCTGCAAAGAGGAGGAGAGTTCGTGGAAGTGGCAGAAAGCCCAAGAGGGACTATGGCAACAACGATTCTGACGCTGATTCAAATGCCTACAATCCAGCCGTCATCGCCAAAACCTCAAGCACATGCCTAGACTTAGGAATTTAGTTCTAAGTTTGTAATTGAAGATTCTTAAAATCTTCAATCTAGGTTGTACTTTTATTTTTATTTTTATGAAATATAAAAATATTTTGCATATCTCCTGTGTTTTTATGGCAATTTCGGTATTTTTTGCTTACATTATTCATCCATTTTATGCAATTTATTGTTTGTCTAATCAAATTATTAAATTCTAAAAATAAATAAGATGAACAGTTTACAAAAATAGTCACATCAAATAATGTATGACAAAAATTTAATTCCCATTAAAGAGATTTACAAAATAATTCTTGGGAAACTAAAACTGAAAATGGTTTAACTTGGAACATGATTACTTCTAAAAACTAATGATGAGGATTCCACTTGGACATGTCATTAATATCTTAATAAGAATCCATTGAAACGAACTTGAAGTTTCTCTTAATCTGAATCCATGAGGAATTACCTTCAAGTTTCTCTTAATCTCAATCCATTGAAACGAACTTGAAGCAGTACTCAAACAAAACCTAAATCATGAGCAGCTGAAAATTAGGGATCATAAATCGAAATTCAAATCTAACAAATTAATTAACTTCGTATGAAATTTTATTGGAAAGTTTAAAGATTGATATTCATGGGTTTTGCAAGGAGAATTTTTGGTGTTAGAGAGAGAGAAAGAGAGGATCAAAGATATCTAGTATGTAAGTGTGCAATTTCACCATATGGTTTGGTAAGGTTGTGCAAAATCTAACGGTTCAGATTAGATTAATGTTTTAGATCGCCTCGTTTAAGTGCCCAAATTAATGGAATAGTTAAAAATTTTCAAAGCAAATGTGGCGCGTCCTATTTAGGTCTAACATTATCAATTTTACTTTCATCTCGTCTCTCTAGAAGTTCCAGGAACTAGTTTAAGCATGACCCATTTTTCTCTCTCTTCCCTCTTTTCATCATGTCCTCGGCTACCAGTTATCTTCAACTCGAAGCTTTAGACCGTCATCTCTCAGGATGTTGCCTTCCTCAAATTGTTGGTTTTTTTTTCTCTCTTTAGAAGGTCAATACATGCCATTTGTGCTCCATATACATTCACTTGGAGTGCATTTTGCTTCGGGTTGGTTTAATTTGTTCTAGTTTTTGGATTTTGCTTCAATTTTAATTTTTGTCTTCCACAACAAGAATGTCAGCCTTTAGCGTCCGCCAAAATCGGACGCTAAAAACACGGAATCGGACGCTAAATATATTAGCGTCCGCCGACGGACGCTAAACAGCTTATGCAAAACCCTTGGTCGGTAATTCTCCAGATAGCGTCCGCACAGCGGACACTAAATATTTAGCGTCTGATATTTCCAATTTAGTGACCGCTTCCTCGGCAGTCGCTAATTAGCGACCGTTTCCTCGGCAGTCGCTAATTAGCGATCGCCCAACACAGACGCTAATTAGCGACGGCCCAGGCAGTCACTAATTAGCGACCGTCATCTACAGTCGCTAATTAGCGACCGTTTTCACAAACCCTTCTCTTGGAAGCTTTTTTTCTTTTAATTAATTGATATTAAATGTAATAAGATATTAAATGATGCAAATACCATACTTCTTTTATTAAGGGAAACAAAGTAATCAATTCAATTATTATTGATAATAAATGTAGATACAAGTGAAAAAATAATTCTAGAACTAAATTCTAGTATACTTAGAACAAAATCTAATACAAATCTCATATAATTACATGTACACTAATTTAAACTCCACAACAAAAATCTGGAACAAAACGGACTTCACATCTGGTATTTGGATCGAAACCAACTTCAAATCTGGAACTCAAACGCAAATCTCATAACCCTGCAAATCAACAAAAACAAAGAAATTAATGAAATTAACCAGATATCAAGTAAGAAATTAATGAAATTAACAAATATCAAGTAAGCAAGCTGTGAGCTATGCCTTCCAAACTTCCAACTGTAGTTATGCAAAACAAGTAATCGTATAGTTGAGAAAGCTAACTATACACACTGAGCAGCAATAGAGGACTTCGGATTCCACTGAAGGAGCCCTCAGGCAATGGAACAGCAAAATAATTGGACATAGGCTTAGCAAATAAGCTCCTACATATTATTTCCACCAGAAAGTTCAATGTTACCTATGAACACGGATCATCTCCATCTCCTAACAGATGGTCCATTTATAAGATCAATGGTTGGAAATGCTTGAAGGGGAAAATAGGGGTGTAAAGAAGAAAAACAAGGTAAAAGCAACCAAAGTTATGGGTCATGTCAAGAACAAACATTGCACCATCATGATCAAAGACACAAAAGCCTTGGATACAAATAGTTTTATCATAGTAACATCAGACAATGTAGGCGAAATTCGACATGTCGTTACAGGCTCCTTCATTCTCTAAGTTGACAGTCCAGAGCACCAAACTAAGCAAATTTCCAAATCTTTATCAACTGAATAATGTTGTTTTGACTAGGCAACTAGCTACTGTTGTATATATAAACACATAAGTTGACAGGAAAAGGCAAAATATCAAGAACAAAACGTATAATGTGGTAGCAGACCATTGAATACAACATTCATGATCAATTTTATTGTGGTGATTATGGAATTAATTTTCTCTACAATAGCTTGAGGGATTAAGCCTTCTTATCCTTAGCCCTCTACTTGTACATGAATGACACCCCATTAGTGTTTCTCTAATATAAATCTTAATTACTTATTTCTTTAAAAAAAATGACCACAAAACCTCAAAATTTCATACCATTTAAGACTCACTAGAAATATACCTTTGAGATGGTTGGTACAGAACTGTATGCAGGCAAAATTCAACAAATATTTCACAGTCCTGAGACCTCTCATCAGTCTATACTTTGCAGCAATTTCATCGTCAAATTTGCGAGAATGAGCTTCACCAATGACCTAGAGCTAGAAATTATTGAAGAGTTTAGACGAAAGATCTAGACTTAAAAAAGCATAGCAAGATTTCCTCAAGAGCCCCACTTACACCAGAGAAATTTGCAGCATTGCCTCGAGGGTGACGATTTATAGTACAAAAAAAATCAAAATATACCTTTACACAAGTTCTAAGAATTATTGCTTGATGCTGAGGAGGATGCTTCGAAATGTCTACCAAAAATTTGGGAGCCATACTTTTCTGGACCTATCAAGAAGCATTACAGATTTACAGGTTAACAAATTACCAGAGGAATTCACTAAAAATAGATTTTAAGCACCACTTATGTCTCTGAAAGAACTGAACTTCAGGGTAACTAACAAATCAACTCAAACCTCTATCTCTGAGCGCTCAAATGCCATCTTAATGTAAATGATGCAAAAATTCCAGACCATTGCAGCAGCGGTTGCTTCTGTATACATACTCCATAATTCGGATAATGGCAAGCCAATTCCTGGCTCATGCTTCACACGCTTATTTATATGACTTAAAATTTCAAGTACCTAATTCAAGGAGCAACAACACATCAATCATTCTAAAATCATAATTCGACACTTTCTAGCCAATCGAGCAATACTCTGAAGATCTAAATAATTAAAGATCCCACATTTCATGTTTAAAAGCATCAAAGTTGTGTGTATGGAACCAACTTGTACTACAATCAACTAACAAAAGACACCCTTTTGGCATCTTATGTTTAAATATGCTTAGACACCCTTACTAACTGTTCCTTTAATAGCAGAAGAGCAGAGTACCATCATTTCTATAAGCATAATCAAACAATAGGAGACTTCAAAGAGAGATGACATATCAATTATTCTGATGATCTCCTTACCCGAGGATAAATCTGAACTCATAAAAGTTACAATTACCAATTTTTCACCTATCTAGTTGCCTTTAGTTAGTCTCTATACAATTAACTCACATATCACTCTAAATGTATGATCAGTCATCCAAACCAAAACCTTCATGTACAGAATAGTCTTGTAAATGAACAACCTGTCCTTGGTGAAGCACAATTATCTAAAATTTCTGTCTTTTTGGTATAACACTATAACTCTATGTCTTGCTCCTAGACTTATTCAAAACTCGTTACTTACAGTATCTGGCGTTACCGAAAAGTAACAACTACAATTGACATTGGTGAGAAATTCCTAATGCATACTACTAATAGCCGCTTTCTTGTTCATAACATTTCCTGGTTGCAATTGAACATCATCTATTAGCTATTTATAGTGGTGAAATATTGATTTCATTATCCAACATTCATGATCTAATACAGAACATTCAGAATTAGATATCCAATTTGTTATGAACTAGCATCACTGGATATTCGACATTGAACTCCAATCCTAAACACACACTTCTCAAGGAGAAGCAACGCTCTATCACTTCATTGTCCAATTTTACCAAAACTACAATTTAATAGTACGAATAATCAACGTTCAACTCCAACTGCATTCTAAACTATTGTCACTACAACCATGCTTAATCATCAAGCAATCAACTATAACAATTAAAAACACCTTAATTCATTGAAAATTTGATTAATTTCATCAGTAATCGCAAAAACCCTAACATTCACAACACAAAATCCAGTAAAAACTCAGAAACAAAATAACTCAATCCGCCGTAACACACAAATACGAAATCAAATCCAACAAAAATGAAGGAAATACAGAATTGAACGAATAAAATGTTAAAGGACCTTGTTTCGAATAATCGAATTGAAGTAGATTGAGAAGAGAGAGCAGCGATAGCGCGAGGAAGAAGCTTGGCGAGTAAGAAGCTTGGCAAGTAAGATATCGAGCTTGGAGTCGTCGCAGAAAGCTAAGTTGTTAAGCATTCTTTCCAGTATATCTTCTTTATCTTTATCGGATGTTGCCGCCATAGCCGACAACAAGGTTGAAGAAGATGATGGTGAAGAAGATGAATTCGCCATTGATTTTCACTTGAGCTGTTCACTTCTCCGTTGTATTGGTGTTTGCCTTGGCAGTCAATTTCTGATTTCTAAGTGTGGTCGATGGTGAGAGAGAAAAAAATAGGACGGTGAGAAAGAAGACGAAGAAAGAATAAGGATTGATAGAGATCGGGTTGGAAATTAGGTGGGTCATGTTTTGCTTTATGACCATCGAATACCGTCCGTCATGTTAGACGGTAAACTTGTACAACGGACGCTAATTAGCGTCCGCTTCAAATACGGACGCTAATTTTAAAAAGCCGGACGCTAATTAGCGTCCGTCAAAAGATGGACGCTAATTTTACTAAACGGACGCTAATTTGCGTCTGATGGGTCCGGACGGTAAATTCAGACGCTAAAAGCGCGAATTCTTGTTGTGCTCAAAACAATTTGTTGTTTTTAATGTATTTCGCTTTAAATCCATATAATTATTTCTAAATTCTACACAAATATTGGTGTAATTCTTACTTCAAATATGACTTTGAATAAATATTTGTGTAACTCTAATGAATACTCATGCTCGTTCTTCACATTTTGTAGGCCTTAGGTGACACGAAATCTCACGGCCTCTTATATATGGTTGTAGAGCTAAAGTTTTCGCTACTAAGTAGCACTTCTTCTGACATTTACATGGCAAAATAAATAAACTATGTTTTTTTCTTAAGCATACATCAAAAGAGATAGTGAAAGTCATGTATATATCTGAGTAGTATTAAAGTCAAATTGGGCAATATGTTAAAATAAATAGCGGAAACTTTTAAATTTAATTATGTCCTTCTTCTAAATCACTTCTTATACCTACTAAGATACATAACATCAGAGGATTAGTATCACTTGTTATTTTATTAAAGAAAAAACGTAGATGTGACACGATTTAACAAAGTTGTTATTTTATTTGAGGATAGAGAGTGGTGGTTTATGTGTGTTGGAAAAAAGTTATTCAAATAACAATGGGTTAACGTTGTATCAAAAAAAAATTGCAAAGGATAATGTACAACTAATAAAAATAAAAGTGTATAAAGTATTGTGGGATAGAGGGTATAAAAGAAAAAAATATAGATAAAAAAGATGTTAAAAGAAGTTTGATATAGAAAAGCAAACCATTGCCAAAAAATAGAAAAGAAAACTTTCTATCTTTGTAGGTTTCGAAACCGTGTCAGTACACTAGCAAGTGTAAAGCAAACAACTAAGCCAAGCTTCATTTTGTTGATTATGATTGTTGTTGCTTCCCTATATTAAAAGCTTTGTGAAAACTAGTCCCTTATATTGATGGGCCATAGCAGTTTCCCCTCAAAATCACCTATAGGACCGGGCCTGTGAATACTTTTTGTAGCTTTAAAAAATATCGGTGTAACTTTAATGAGTACTTTCTGTAACTCCAAATAAATATTGGTGCCACTCTAATGAATACTTCTTGTAACTCTAAATAATTATTAGTGTGACTCTGATGGATACTCCCTATAACCCTCAAAACAAATATAGGTCCAACTCTATTTGGATGTTTTTATGATAGTTTTCTTGAAAAAAAGGCTAGCATATATAAGAAATTAACGCGTGGCAGGAATTTGTCCACGTAAAAGGATGACATTTATGACTAATTACTATGGATACTTCACATACTTTATATTCCTAATATGCGTATATGTATTTAAAATAACTTTTCACTTTTCAAAATTAATTATGAACTTTTTTTTTTGAAGAAAATTAGTTGTGGATTATTTTGTAGCTTGGCTTCCGAATGTCGTTCGTTGTCGTTTGGTGATATCTTGTAGCCCTCCTCTTCTTGGGGAAGTTGTTATGTTCCAATTGTAATGCAAGCCTTCAATTAGGCTTTATTAATATAACAACCTCAATTATAAAAAAGAACTTATGTATTATTTTCTAAATTTCCATTAGTTACATTCTAAAATTGATATGTTCGGTATTTCAAAAATGATATTTATGATTTATGAAATTAGCAATTATAAATTTGGAAATTAAATAGTATAATTTACGACTTAGTCTATATCATACGAAAAAATATTAAATTTATATACTAAAGTCAAACTTTATGATTTACAAAATTGTTTTATAATTTTTTAAAAATATTACAATTTACTTCAAAGATATTACCAAAACATGCAAAAAAAATTGTAATTTTCGAAACAACTCTATTTAAATCTTAATCAATTTTTTCGTGAAATAATTTTTTTTGGCATAATTGATAATATTATTGAAGAAGATGGCCAAAAAAGAGTGGAAAATTATCTTTTTCGTAAATTTATTCATGGGTAGAGCCAACAAGTTTGAACTGTACAAGTTATCGATTCCGAAAATGATGGCTCTGGTGTATAGAGAGCACCTCACCGTTTAAAAAGTAACCATAGGAACGAGAACCCACTATTTCTTTAATCATCTGTATTTAATTTGTCTTGTTTCAAAGCAAAATGTCGAAAAAAAGACAAAAAATAGTGGTTGGGAAGGTTATAGTAGCAAAAGACATTGGATTTTTATTTTATACATTGGAAAAATCCGTTTTGTTATTAATAGACCGGGGGAAAAAGAATAACTCAAAGAAATAAAATCAATTAGTAGCTCGAAGACGAAGAAAAAATATTCGTTTATTTGGATCAAGCTTTCGAGGGTATCTAGTTATTTTTTACAGAGAACGATAATATGTTGAAGTAAATTGTCATATTTTTTCATCGATTATTAACTAAATTCTTATATTATAAAGGTTATTTCATAGAAATTATAATTGATATTTTTCTATATTACATCAAATTTAAATATTAAAGAAATTGATTTCAAAATTTATAAAGTATAATTTAGGATAATATCTATAACTAATTTTGAAAAGTCAAAACTGCTTTAAATACAAGTTTACAGTAGGAATATATCGTATTTGAATTTGTCTCTAATATCTAGCCATAAATGACGTAATGCTGACATGTACAAATGCTTGGCTCACATTAAAGTATTATTTAGCTTTTTTTTTTCTTAAAAAGGCTATTGTAAGATTTTCAAACTCTACTCAGTACTTACCATAACCCTGAAAAGAGATATTGGAGAAGAAGAAAAGGGGTGAGAAGTCAGAACAAACAAGTCGTTCGGTTAGAAAGCGCTAGCGGTCTTACTTAGCTTAGGAAAGATGCCATTTCTCTTTTTTAGCCAAGAATTGTTCAAGTTAAATCAGCTGGTAGTCTTTCCTTGGCTTGTTGTTTCAGCGAGATTGGCTTGGTAAGAGAAGCGGAAGAAGGCAAGAAGATTCTTTGTTGTGCTTACGGTGTTTGGTGTTTAACCAGCATAAGAGAGAGAGAGATTCGGTAAAGTTTCAAGTTTAAAGATAGACGAATGAGATATGAGGCTTGGTGAATTAGAGATCAAGCACTTGGCGCCTATGTTGAAGTTTGATTCAGTGTAGACTTCTTTTGTTTCTTTTTAAGGCTAATACTTTAATTTGACTTCATAATATTCACACACCTCACTGCGATCGTATTTTTTTAATTTGCTAATATATACAAACAAAATGATCATATAAAATGTTGGATTTGTTTCAATTAATATTTTCATAATATCAACTATTTATAACTTTTACAAGTACATAATTATGAATATTAATGGTCAAAGTTGTGTATTGAAAATCGTGAAAATCAAATCAATTGCACTTATTTAGAAACAGAGGTTAATATATAACAATCAACAACATAAAATGATATAATTGAATCATATAAAGTTAATTTGCTAATATATGCACAAAAAAGAAATTCATACACTCAAAAAAGTTGTACCAAACCAACACATAAAAAAAAACTTGTACAAGACCATGCACCATAGGCCACAGGCCACAAGCCACAAGCTACAAGCCACAGGCCGCAGGCCACACCCCTACGCCAAACGTTTTCAAATAAATTAAAAACTAAAAGGTAAAACGCAAGCATACAGCTCAGAGATTAATCAAATTAGTGTAGTTGTGGGGGCAACTATAAATTTTTGTTGCATTTTCAATGTACTTGAAAACTTTTTAGGGGTATATCTTCTCTTTTTTTTTTTTAACTCAAGGACTCTTTTAGGATGCAGATACTACAGCAGGTCAGATGTATATAAGCTTGAAGCATCCTACAAGAATCCCTCGTACGTCTAGTCCTCTTTAGGTAGCTTGATGAGTGCATATACAGCTCCTCCAGAAACAGCACCCATAGGTGGAGCCAACATGTATATCCATATTCCAGTGTACCTTCCTGTAACTATGGCTGGTCCTAGTGTCCTTGCTGGATTCATCGACGCACCTGTTGCTGGCCTGCAACATTTTTTTTATATGTGAGTTTACATAACTTTTAGCCCATAGTTAATTAATTTTATGATATTGTAAAGATGCAAGATGTGTTAGCTTGGTTGTTCTTACATCCATTTCTACTTGATTCAGATTTTTTTTTCCCACTAAATTAACTCTCTGGATAATACCAAACGAGGTAAGAGATCCTCTTTGGGGAAATTACCTCTTTCGATAATACCAAACGATGTAAGAGATCCTCTTTAGGGAAATATCTTCCTGAACTTCTCATGCTTGAGAGCACAGAGGGTGGTGTTCCTGTTGCTGCATGTGAGATACATAAAGAGTGTGGATCGGAGAACGGAGTGGACGAGTATCATGCACATGTTGATGCATGTAGCACTTTTTTACTATGTGTCTGGGTACATGGTGCAAGTATATATAATGGAAGAGATAATACATACTACATAGTTAAGAACTCACCCAATGATGAGAATGTCAAGCATGACAACGCCTCCAATTGCAACTCCCGCTAAGTTGCCTACCTATAAATTAATAAGGTTTATAAACAGTGGCGGATTCAGAATATGTATTAACTAGGGTCGAAATAAAATTTCTAGTTTTTAGTGGGTTCAAACAATTAATTTCACAAGAAAATTTTCAAAAAGTATCGAATTATATAAGGAAAATTTTCAAAATTTTCAGATTTAAGTGGGGTCAACTGATCCCACGAATATTAACATGCATCCGCTCCTGTTTATAACTTATTATGAAAAGTGAAGAAAATTGAAACAATAATTGACCCTCTAAATTCGTGTTCAGGGCAACTACCACACAATATGTGGTTTTGGCTAATCTAACATGGTCTTAGCTAACTATTACTACCTCTGTCTTTTTTCATCTGCATAGTTTGAATTTCATATATATTTGACCTTTAGTGTATTTAATTCAGTTGATATTTTAGAAAATATATATATTGATGCGAATCTTACAAGATTCTAGATGACTATATTTTTCTTTATGCGTGCAAAATTTACTAACAATAGTCAAAGTGAAGTATATATAAATAATGACAAAGTATAAAGTATGTAGATTAAAAGGAAACGAAAAAGGCTTTCTAGTATGAAAATAAATTATTCCACATTACTTACCGCAGTAGCGTCGGTCGCAACCGGGATGATGACGAACATGAGGAAGAAAGTGGCAACAAATTCCAACAGGAAAGCTTGTCCAACACTAACAGAAGGGATGGTAACACCACCAAACATGAAAGGGTGGTAAGCAGCCTTGACCAAGAAGGAAGCAGATATAGATCCCACAATTTCTGCCACAAGAAAAATGGGTACTTGGGCCCAAGGAAAATGGCCTAGAGCCGCATATGCTATTGTGACAGCTGGGTTAAGATGGGCTTTAGAAATGTGACCGATTGAGTAAACTATTATCATCACTGCAACGCCAGAACATGCTGCACTACCTAGTAGAGTTTGAATCCCATCATATTTTTGGTCCAATATAGCTCCTGCTGTTGCTGCAAATACCAAAATGAAAGTCCCTACTAATTCTGCAACTGCCTGTAATTTTACATGAACAATATTAGGAGTAGTTAGAGTAGATTTTTTATGAAAGAACATTTCCACTTTTTTATTGATATAAATATATGATAGAAACAACTTAAAATAACTTTTCAAGAATAAACGTGTAAAACAAATATGATATGAAATTTCCTGTTTGATAAACAATTTGAAATGGTGATTATGCAATGGAATCATATATATTTTGAAGAGATTTTTACATCTTATATAAGTTATATTCTTATTCATTAACATGGTAATGAGTCTCATCCTTAAACATGTAATCTTTATTTTTGCAGATTTTCATTCCCAGTATGTGTCGCATCGAAAGTGATAATTAATAATTTAATAGTAATGCAAAATGTTGGGTATATGGTAGTATATGAGGCTCAATGGGGTGTATGGGTGTGGAGAAAGGTTGCGTCGAAGAAAAAAACGGTGAAGGAGATTGTTGGGTAAGTAGTGGAGAAAGGTTGCGTGGCTCGAAGTGGCTCGAAGTGGTTCAGCACGGCTCGAAAATGGTCGAGTGATGTCGAAGATGGTCGAGGGATGCTCGAGGGTTGGAGGCCTGCGACCGCAGGTTTGCGAGAGAATGATGCTGCTGTCTTGCTGTTTACCTGCACGATCGAAGGCCCGCGCCCGCAGCGACGAGAGCTGCTGAAAGTCGAAACGCACTGCCAGCCCGCGGGATGTCGAGCGCGGCCGCGGGTTGACGAGCAAGATCGTTTTTTTTCGGTTTTTCATTAATGATTAATGTGGGTATAAATATAAACCCTAATCATGTTTATTCATTATTCTTCATCTTTAAACACATAGTTTGAGAGAGAAAAAGCTTTAGAGAGAGCTCTTGAGTGCTTTTGTAATCTCTATCAAACATTCATTGATTCCTAGTGCAGATTCGTGGTTTTTCTCCCAGTTCTTGGGTTTCCACGTAAAATTTCTGGTGTGTTCTTTCCTGCTTTCTTATTTGATATTCTATTATTGTTTGCTATTATTCTTAGATTGATAGTCAATAGAACTTACACAAAATTAATTAATGAAGAAAAAATATATATTCTTAACTTGCACACAATAGAAAATGCTTGGGGATCGATTTTCACTTTCTCATCACACTGTACATTGACATAAGGGTTTTCTTACGTCTATAAAACTACTTTTAACATATTACCGCCTACCATACAAGTCGTCAAAGTTTAACATATTACCGCCCACGATTGCTAAACGTCCAAGTACCATAACTAGTTTCAAAGCAAATAAGGTATTTTTAAAAGCTATTTTTGATTGCAGATTATTCATAAAAGGAGGAGAAGAGTCAGACTCTAGCTGTTTCAAGATCTTCAAAGCAAGCATCTTGCTAAGAAAAAAAAATACTTTAATAAAAGACCGGCCAACCTAATATATCTTTTGATGATCTAATTACATAAGAGAATTGTCGTTTAACCATCTCAAATCATCCTTTTTTTAAAAAAAAAAAAAAAAAAAATCTCAAATCATCCTTAATATGGAGCATGAGTTGCATTTTAGCCAACCAAAATCATATACATAAAAATTTTAATTACATCACAAACTATGATTTTTTTCAAAAAAAAAATATTACTCCCTCCGTCCCATAATATATATATATATATATATATATATATATATATATATAGTGCTCATATTCTTTTTGGGTGTTGCAAAATGTTGTGCTTGTTTTCTTTTTATTACTCCCTCTGTCCAAAATATAATTCCTATTTCTATTTTGGGAGTCAAACTTTAAAAACTTTGACCAAATACTCTCACTAATGTATATACAAAAACTTACTCATGTGCGATCTTGTTAGATTCGCCACAATGTATATATTCATAATATTAACTTTTTATATTTTTTACTAATACGAAATACAAGATATTGTAGGTCAAAGGTACGTCTTGAGGACTGTGCAAAAAGAAACAGGAACTATATTTTGAGACGGAGGGAATAATTTGTTTGGACTACATTATCCTCAATTCCTAGACAGACTTTTCAAATAGCCCTACTTTTTTTTTCAAAATACATGCCCTTATTTATTGTTTTATACCATTTCAAGAAACATTCATTGCTTTTTGTTTTTTTTTAAAAGGAAAAATATATATAAATAACTAGTTACAAGACAAATTAAAAGTACCAAATAAACACTTTCATACATATTTTTTTGAGAAATCCTACTATTCCTTACATTTTCCTGAATTCCCGTGAAAAATTAGAAGTAAGCACTATATTATGAGACCAAGGGAGGATGTAATTTTTGTTTAAAACAAATGCTTACAACTTTACTACTCCCTATGTCCCATAATATAATGCTCACATTTTTTTTTTGATGTTCCAAAATATTGTGCTCATTTTTTTTTTATCAATTTATTTGGACTAAATTATCCTAAAGTTCTACAAAAAAATTTCCAAAATACCCCTATTTTTATCTCAAAACATGTAATCCTATTTATTGCTTTACACATTCTAAAGAACATTTAGTACATTTTGATTTTGTTTAAAGGAAAAATAAAATAAATAACTAGTTTTAATACAAAAGTATTAAAAAAAAAGGCACTTCATTAAACACATTTTTTGGAAATCCTACCAATCAAACTATAATCCTTAATTTCAATCGTAAAAAATGAGAAGTGAACACTATATTGTGAGACAGAGGAAATATAAGTCCATAACCTTAAGAAAACAGACACATTCTCTTAATTTTAATGCACTTATCATCATAATTACTATCACGGCGTTAATCAATAGCTAAATAAAAAAAAGTAGCATTGGAATATGGGCCCTATATGTGTTGATAAAAAGAAGCTCGCTCGTGAACCATAACTAATGAGACACTTCATCAACTGATGGAAGAAACAAATGCAGACTCGTAGGAATGCATTGACAGCTAGATTTTGGAAATAGAATAGTGAATTGACTAACTCGTGAAGATCAGGTAAGAGAAAGAGGAAGATCAGAGAAGTGAAGAAGGAGAGGAGTTGCAGAAGAAGAAGATGGAGGAGATCAGAAAATATGAATGTAATATTAACTACAAGATAGCAATTATATTTATATTACTTTAAAAGGTTGAAATCACTCAATATTTGAAGTATTTGAGAGACGAAGCCCTCTCTGATTCAGAAGCGAATGAGCACAAGCATCATTCTCTTTATAACTAACTTCCCAGGCGTCGCTTATCCTCAACTGACCATAACAACTTTTGTTGCGCCTGCTGTATGTGAAGCGTATGGGAGATGTTTCTGTCAGTACAACAAAGCCTAGCAGATGGGCTGTTTAAGAAAGTATGAGGATGTAATGTGCAGAGGTTTATGATATTATCATTAACCAGAAGCAACGAATTAGATATGCTTAGGAAGTTAAAGTTGGGCTAGCCAAAGAATGGTAATGGTAAGGCGTAGCCACTAACACTATAGTATGATCCAAACCAGACCAATTACCCATATAGGTAAAAGAAAAACTACGACTCGTAGCCACTATAGTAAATGATATATAACTTCTACGTAATGGGCCCTTTGCATTGAGGTTTGAATCGAGAATTGGCGTACAATACAGGATCAACTTCTCTTCGGAGATCCATTATTATGGCTTTAATAGGCTTTCTCGGCAAAGCCATTGTTATTCTTCCATGTTATAGGTATTAGAGTAACATTATAGGTAAAGGATATAATGGACTTTTACTAGTCATAGGTCTGTATTGTAAACACTATATATATTATATGTGAAGTATCTTTATTCTTATAACTAATGATTTGCACAATTTCTATTATTCATAAAAAATGAAACTTAAGATACAAGAGGAAGCAAATTACGTACCTTCTTCAGAACTGTAATATGGGCCCGTTTAGATGTCTTCCGCGGTGTAGTTAATGGCGGGTGTATGGTAGAGTCTGGTGTTTCTGCTGGTGGCGAGGTCATGTTACTTGTCGACATATTAGGACAACTTTAATTTGTGTTTACATCAATTAGTTTGCTTGATTTTTGTTCCCTTTCTAATATATGAGCTATGCCTGTTTTCAATTACATATTACGTATATGTATATAATCTGTCTATACTTCCTTATTTATGTTACTCAGGTGCCTTGACTTGATCAAATGAAATGGGAGAGAGGAGATGTGCATCCATTATAATATTAACTATATAATTTTCAATTGAGCTAAAGGTCAACCTAACATGAAAACTATGTTACTCTTAAACCTCTTGATTCACTGGCAAGTCTAACAATGTATTTAGTAGTTATAGCACCTCTCCCATCTCCTTTCACCTAACTTGTCAAGGTTTTCTTAGGAAAGAAAAATACCAAGGAGATATGAAGGTTTGACTCTACACCTCAATGCATTCATCCAACGCTTGCGTATGATTTAGCTAATATTGGTATTCATCGCTTTGTTATTGCACTGTGTCTTGAGGCATGGATTGGCTCTCGCATGTAATTACTTTACGAAGTAATTAGTCCACTCAAATTTTGTTAATTGTTGGCTCTGAGCCAAATTGTTGCTTGGTACCACCATAACATACTCGAAATAGTCAAACTATATGATAATACTCTGTATCTGATGTGTGCATGAGTGCAAGTTTCTACAAACGAAACGCTTCTTATGCTAGCTAGCTAATCAATGTTAAAGTAGTACCACGATGAAACGTTTCCCTTCAATCATGAGAAACGTCATAGTATTTTATAATATATAGTATCGATTGTAAACTTATGATATCAATTTTAATAAAAAGAAAATTAAATGAACCCCATATTAGTCCAGTTGGTAATTGATGTCAACTTCATATAGTGAGTTTTATAGAGATATATTGAACTTATATAATATAGTAGATTTTATTAAGGAAAACATATAGTGAAATACTGAAATTATATGTAATATAGTGAAAATTTACTTTTAATGTTGATTTTCACATGCAAGAAGATGTACCTTGTGTATTATATATCGTGGCACGTACTTTAACATATTCATAGACTAGTTTTATATGCATGCGATGCGTGCGAAGATAGTAGAAAATTAATACTTTTAGGAGATGTAGAAAATTAAATCAATTGTTAATTATATCTAATAAATTAGAAATTTTTGGATTGTTGACTGTTTTCTTTTTGTAATGCTTTTTTTTATATTTTTTTTTACTCTTTTTTTCTATTTTTTGGTGTTCTACCCCTCTTAAAATATAGAATAGATATGTAGTTTCTCTATGATAGTAAGTGTCTGAATGACATAGTGAGTTTTGCATGATATAACGAATGGTATAGTGTATTGTTCAAAAATGATGTAGTTTTCACATGATATATTATGTTTCTGAATGATACATCGAGTTTCTTCGTGATATTGTAGGTTTCTAAAAAATATAGTAAGTTTTGTAAGGAAGGACCTAATAATTTTTTTTTTGTCTAAAAAGACCTATTAAAATAATTTTGATTGTGAATAACAACCCTTTTATGATAAATTTTAGGCCAAAACACGAAATTCCGGCGTGACTGCAAATGGGCTTAAAGCAGTGAGATGTAAGGCAAGAAGAGAGAATTGGAAGAGTCAATTGGAGTTAAAAAAAGTTAACGCCGGAATTTGGTGTTCTGGCCTGAAATTCAAACAATGATATTATTAACAAACAGAAGTATTTTTTAGTCAAATTTTATTTATTAGGTCATTCCCTACAAAACTTGTGTTTTATTAGGTATTTTCTCACAAAAAACCCTTATATTTGTATGGAGTTTTTGTCTAAAACTACCTATTTTTCGCCAAATTTTGTGAAAAACTACCTTGTTTCATTTTTTTGTCCAAAACTACCAAGTTTCACATTTAACTTTGTTGACCACTACCATTAACAGTTTTCCTGCGTTGACTTTATGTTTTCCGATCAAAAATAGTCACGTGCGGTTCACGTGACTTACTAACTCCCAATTTTTACCATTTATTTTTTTTTCCCCTCCAATTACCACTAACAAATCTCTCTTTCCTCTCAATCTCTGAATCTCTCTCCTCATTCCTTCAATTTGGTTTCTCCTCATTCCTTCAATGCATTAACAACAACAGTAGCAACATTTACTCACATTTAATTGCCAATTCCCACTTATCTAACCAATCATTTACTCTTTCTTCCATTTACTCCCCTCCAACCAGCCAGATTTATTCTACATCTCAAAAAATAAAGAGAACAAAGCAACATTACAACAACGCAACAACGCTTCAAATTTCTTCTGTAAAATAGTGAGTTTATCCTAAATCTATTGAAATTGTGGTATTAGTGGGTGCAATTTCTTCAATTTCGTACTTTAGGGTTTAATTATGGTATCCTCTATTTTCCTTTTGGATTTCAAGGACATGTTATCTGGAAGTGAAGACTATGGTATGGGTGAACCAAGAGAAGGGATGTGCGACTGTGGTGTCCCTGTTGCAAGGTTGGTTTCTTGGATACTAAAAAATTCTGGAAGAAGGTCTAAGAGGTGCAAGTTCTATTCCAAAAGAACTGGTCATGACCTAGGCTGCGGGTATTGGAGATAGGGGTGTGCAAAAATATCCGATCCGAAATATCCGATCCGAAAACCCGCCGATCCGATCCGAAATTTCGGATATCCAATCCGATTTTAAGATTTCGGATATTTCGGATCGGGTATCCGGAAAAAATTTCGGGTTTTCGGATCGGGATTTTTCAAAAATTTCAACGAACCCGATCCGAAAATCCGGTGATCCGATCCGAAAATCCGGTATCCGATCCGAGAACCCGGTGATCCGATCCGAAAAGTTCGGATATCCGAAAATTTCGGATCGGATTCGGATCGCAATTCCTCCGATCCGAAATTTTCGGATATCCGGATTTTCGGATCGGATCGGATCCGGTATCCGACATTGAACACCCCTAATTGGAGATGGCTTAATGATGGTTGTATTCCTTGGCAAGGGGATGTTACAAATCAACTCCTTATTGAGAAAAGGGGGGTTGCAGTCAGAGGTTTCCACACTCAAGCAAAAATTGGAAGATTTGGAGGCTTATAAAGTTTGTTGGCTTGAAGAGAATAAAGAAATGCAGTTGAATACCAAAGTGGAGATGGGGAAATGTGAGCAACTGTTTGGCAGATGGTTTAACTTCTTAGTGTTTCTCACTATTGTAATTGTTGTGGTAGCAAAACTTTCAGGTTAGTTGGTTTAGGGAGTTTAGGGAAGGGTTTGTATAGTGATTGTGTTGGGTTTTTTTTTGGGATGGTTGTTAGACTGTAATGACTAAGTTATGGTTGTAATTGGTAGTTGTAATTTGATGTACGAAAAGTTTGAATCTTTTGGTAATGAAACTTGAATTGGTAGGTTGTAATTGGTGGTATGCAATCTACTTAATGGAATCTAAATTATGTTTTGCCTCTTTCCTTCTCTGTACAACATCAATCTTATAATGTTAGGAATAATCGTCACAAACTCAATGAAATTAAAATAACACAGCGCAGAGGAAAAGGAGGAGCGAGCACTTGATAAGAGGTTTTTAGTGTGTCGTTAAGGCACTAAGAACCACTTTCCAAATAATATTTATAATTCTAACAAGCAATTACTAAGGGAATAGTAAGGGCAAGCCAAGGGTCGATCCACAGGAAAAATGGGATTGATTAAAGTTTATCTAGTCTAGACTACCTAATTGAAAGGTATTTGGGGGTTTGAAAGATGTTTGGTAACAATTAAGACTATCTAACAACTAGAACAAGCAAATATTACGAGTTTCAATATCAAATAAAAGACACTAGAGTTAAGGCTACTAGTATGAATAAGAACGGATGATGATTGTTAATGCGATTGTGAAGCAACAAAGACGATTATGCAAGGTTTAGTTCTCTCTAAAATACTCGAGTCCTCTCTCGAATGTCCTCAAGAGTAATCGCTTAATCTATCAACTAAATCCTCTCTCGAATGGTCTTTAGTTAATTGATTAAGAGATTCAATAAGTTTGAAAAACCCCTAATGAAGGATCCCCTTAATTTCCATCCAATATCTTGGTATGGAAATTAAGTTGATTCTTGGGGATGATAAAAGAGTTCAAAATCCGATTTAAGAACATTTGAAATCAAAATACCAAAGTATAAATGTGATCAATATCTATCCTAACGTCTCAAAACACCAAGATCAATGCATAAACCTCTCCATACATCACAATCACATCAACAACATTTTTAAAACCCTAATTCATACTTTCACCCTAACCCTAAATATGAAACTACTCACTAATCATGGAGTTTAAGCAATTAAACATAAAATCTATGACTAATCTAAGGTTAAACATGATTAAGTAATGATTAAACTAATGAAAAGCGCAATTCATAAACTAAGAGAATGAAGATCTTAAATATATATAAGAACATAAAAACACCAAGAGAATGAAATAAAAAACTAAAAACTTTGAATTGAATTGAATGAAAAGTACCTTGAATGTAAATCGAATCACAAACTATGATCTCTAATCTCAATTACCAATGAAAACTAAAGTGTTTTCTCTCTAATACAAAACCCTAAAAATATTGTGTGAAAACTAGAATAAAGCGTAAGTCTCCAACCCCTCTCGAAAAGAGGGTTTAATGATCGATTTTTTCCATTCCGGATCGTAAGGTGCGGGCGCACCAAAAGGAGGTGCGGGCGCACCTTGCTTAGGTGCGGGCGCACCAGACCTCAAGTGCGGGCGCACCTGAGTCTTCTGCCTCAAGGTGGAAATCTCCCGTCAAATGGTGCGGGCGCACAAATGCGAAGGTGCGGGCGCACCACATGTAAGGTGCTGGCGCACCTATGTCTCCTGCCTCAGCCTGAATTACTCCGTCAGAATGTGCGGGCGCACCACGGTTTGGTGCGGGCGCACTAGACTTAGGTGCGGGCGCACCTTATGCTTTGTGCGGGCGCACCAATGTCGTCTGTTTTGTGCTCCAGAATTGGTCAATGGTGCGGGCGCACCAGTAGTTTGTGCGGGCGCACCATCGTGTGCGGGACATACCAAGCGCACCTCAGGCTACCTCTCAGCCTCTAGCTCATTCCCTTGTGCCATGTCTCGCATTTCTCAGCCCTGAAAAGGGTAATACCTGCAATAGAAACACGAACAAACATGGTGAAAGCATATGTGCTAGAAATTCGATCAATATAGATCGAAAATCTAGCAAAATGTCACTATGATCAAGTATGATCAAGTGAATGAAATAGAAGGGAAAAGTGAGGAGAAAGAAGGAAGAAAAGGAGGAAAAGGGAGCTAAAACAAGCCAAAAGAAAGTCATAAAGTGCGTTAGAAACGCACTTATCAGCACTCCACGCAGGAGCGTGCGCTCCACGCAGGAGCGCACGCTCCTTCAGCACTTTCGCCAGTTGTGTTGGTCCCTGCCAATCCTGAGTTCTCGCTTTAATATTGAGCGAATGCTCCTACCTCGAGCGAACGCTCCTACCTCGAGCGAACGCTCCTACCTCGAGGGAACGCTCCTTCATCAATGTCAATCTACTTGGAGCAGGTACTTGAGTAAGGTTGTTTTTAGTGCACTAAATAATACACAAACTCAGACTAATAAACTTGCTGTCAGTCTACTTGTATACTCATAAATCATCATCAAAGCATTATGTCATTGCACAAAATCATTCATGACATATATTAACTGTCATGTAGCAAGTTATAAGTACAAAGTTGCACTAAATAGTCCATGACATCGAACAATATAACCAGCATAGTTAACATTGCTTAACATACAAAAGAAACAACAAGTTTGTTATGGCTAATTAAGTAATTGAGACACAACTAGCTTTAGATGGCTGGCTAAGCTGGGGAGGTTGTTGCTGGCTTGATTGACCTTGTTCAACATTTCTTTTTCTTTTCCTATACTTCTCTTCTCCTGCTTCTGCACAACTGGATCAGTAGACTTATGCCTTCCTCCCTTGGACTTAGGAGCTTCAGGCGTTAGAGGGTTTTTGCATTTCTTTTTGTTGTGTCCCACATAACCGTACCACAGTTTAAACACTTGATTCTTTTTATTTTCATTGACCTCCCCTGCCTCTTTCCTTCTCTTTTTTTTGGCTTGGCCTCCCAGGCATCACTCTAATCTTTGGTGGCTCAGGTTCAAGTTGCTTTGTCTTCTCCGATTGGTTCTGTCCAGGCATAGGATGGAGTGAAGGTGCATATGTGGCTCCATATGCGTTAACATGGTAGGCCTCATGAACGTAGTCCTCATAATTTAGCCTCTTCTTTTCAATGCAAGCCAAAGCGTGGCAGCAAGGAGTCCCCATTAACTCCCACCTAAAGCATGCATCCACATTTCTTATTCTCCAAATCTACCACAAAGTTGTCACCAGTATGGTCAACTTGAAACTCCCACACATCCGCTTGATTAACATCACATTTCCTTATGTACTCTTTCTTCTTCTCAACCATCTTGACTACTGATCGCATTATGAGGCCCTCAAATTTCAACAATCCTTCCCATTTTTGGCAACATCTCTTTATGACCCACCTCCGTATCCATTCCATCATTATCAGAATAGGCTTTGCCATAGCCTCTCTAATCACACCGTTCGAACTTTCACAACAGTTGTTCAACAACATACTTGACTTGCTTTTGGGGGAAAAAGCTTGACTGGACCAGCTTGAAGAAGGTATGTCATTCAGGTTCTTGAAAGCATCATCATTAATTAGCTTGATGGATTGCATTGCTTCATTGAATTTTCCCTGTGAAAATCAAGTCAAAAGTATGCTAAAGTGTACATTTAGATGTAGAACAAATCATATGTAAACAAGCTTACCTCAGTTCAAGCCCATCCTGCTGTCCAGTATTGTTCTCTATACACCTCACCAGGGAATTACCTCTTGAAATTAGCCCAAATATGCCTACAACAGTATCTAGTTTCAGCATTTGGGACCAAGGCTTTGAAAGCATCCAACAAACCCTGTAAAATGGATTATTCAAGTTAGTTAGTGAATAAGAAATTTTGGTAAAAGAACTTTAGTGTTGTAATTTACCTTTTGCCTATCACTCATGTAAGTAACTGTTTCCTCCCTCTCATACATGAATGTGACTGCCTCAACAACACTACCCAGATCTTTCACAAGCAATTCCAAGAATCAGGATAAGGATCCCTTAAATGGCATCCATCAACCCCCAATATTGGTCTACATCCAGCCATGAAACCTTCTTTGCAAGGTTGAAGACATATATACATTCTCTGGAACAGAGGAGGTGGCCTCTCAATCCCACACCCTTTTGTATTGTTCTGCAGCATCACCATAAATCATATAGAAAGCTCTATGTCTAGCATAGTAACACTAGTAATACTTCACCTCCACCCAGGGTCTCTTCTACATTTCAGCATAAAAGCTCCAATCTTCTAGATACTCGTCAGCTAGGTATGCAGAGGTAAACTTCCTGTTGTGACTTTGATAACCACACCTATGAGCTAAATCCATACTTTTGATTATAATGGTGCCTCCTTCACCTCTTAATTGCTTGGCATAAACCCTAAACTTGCACTTCCTCTTAGATATACAGTTGCATTCACCAAATCTCCCCTTTTTCCACTCACACTCACACATAATTTTACAATATACAGTCATCCTATTCTTGTCATTGTTAAGAAAGTAGAAATCATACCCCTCTTGAACGATATGATACTTGAGTGCTTTCCTAAACACATCAGGGGCATGGAACTTCAAGCCTAGTATTAATTCTACTTTCCCTCTAAAGTTAGTAGATGGATCGAATACCCTACCCCCTGCACCATCAACCTTATTATCAGAGTTGTGAGGACTATGAAGTTCTTCCTCATATCCGTCTAACACTTCATCATCATCCACGATTATGTCATCATCATCCAATTCACTCTCTGCTCCAACTACATCACTTACTACTATAGACCTTTATGTGTTGTCAGATCTAATTCCTCCCAAACTCCTAGTCACTCTCTCATTAATGTCATGATCCACATGCTCAGCAAACAAAGCATCATCACTCGTATCTTCATAATCTTCATCACTTAGATCAACATCACTATCACTGCTATCACTAAGATCATCATACGAATCTAGATATTCAAGTACTTTCCTTTATGGTTGTAGTGGACGAGGCTCATTTGGAAGCGCAATAATTGAAGGCTCATATTGGGTTTTTTTGGGTCTGGTTAAGGGTTTGTGTTTTTTGGCAGTTTTAGGTGCTTTAGTTTTAAAGCAAGCAGCTGACGTCTTTTTAGATGGTTAAAATGAGGTCTTGGAAGCCCCTTCCTCAGTAGAACCTACATTTAGGTATGCAACAAGTGGTGGGCCCCCTTTGTTGTTTGATAATTCAGCTTGCCTATAGTGTTTACAACTTAATATTGTGGCAAAGATTCTCCTTATTCAGGTTTCTGATGCACTACATACAAATGGTAATATCCATCTTTCTTAGGGGATCCCAACAACTCAACCAAATTTTTGTCACACTTCATCTCCTTCCTACCAGCAAACAAGGTGTCACCATTCCTCCTAAAAAAAATTATGTCTGCATCACTGGAACCTAGGTCTTTAATCCACACAACTATCTCAAAATAACAAACTTCATCTTCATTCAAATGGAGACTAATTCCCCCTCCCTCATATGTTGTCTTCCACCTCTTGGTAATGAAATCACCCCCATGGTACAATCTAACATTAATTGCCTCCATGAAACTATAAACAAGATAATAACTTCAGTAACCATAACAAGAATATAGAATTTGCAGCGGAAAAGACTACATTTTTCAACAACATTTTCCCGAAATTGAAAACAAAAATCGTGAATCACATACCTCGATTTTTTAGCTATTCTGAAATTACACTTTTCCTTGCCACGAAATTGAACTAATTTCTCTGAATTATTGTCAAAATCAGAAAATTAGTAACAATGGTGAAAGAAACAGTTCAAGCAAAAGTGAGAAGGAAGGATGAAATTGTTTACCTCATGATAAGTGACTATTTTTTGCAATTAACAAATGTTGCTACTGTTGTTGTTAACAAATTGAAGAAATCGAGAGATTGAGAGGACAAAGAGATTATGTTATTTGTTAATTAGGTTAGACAAGTGGAAATTGGAGGGGAAAAAAAGGAAAAAATTGGGAGTTAGTAAGTCACGTGACTCGCACGTGACTATAATTGGCTGTAAAACATAAGGTCAACGCCGAAAAACTGTTCATGGTAGTGGTCAACAAAGTTAAATATGAAACTTGGTAGTTTTGGACAAAAAAAATGAAAACAAGGTAGTTTTCACAAAATTTGGCAAAAAGTAGGTAGTTTTGGACAAAAAATCCTATTTTTATTTCTTATAGTTCCCGTGAGTTAACCCCTGCTAGTAATATTATGAATTTTTCTTCCACATAATGTTTATCATTCAGAATTCACCAATGATCTGAATATCTGATACTGATATGTGGTTATGCTCTTTGATATATAATCACTTGGTCAAGAGGGATTAACATGTTAATCGTTCTCAATTTTAAACTTAGGATTTACTTCTATTTCTACATATGCTTATATTGCTATTGTACAACCAGTTCTTGAAAACATGCATGTCCATCAGTCCATTGATCTCGAACAACATTCATAGACTTTTAGGTGACATTAATTACATGCAACACCTTTTTTCTGACATTATAGTTAAAATTGTCAATGTGAAGGTTATACCAGACCTGGGCCTTCGTATGTCAAGAACTGAAGATCTGGAAAATTTTCCCACAATAATGCTAATATATAAAATTATTCCCACTTCACTCCAAAATAAAATATAATTCCCTCATACCGTCCATGTAGGATTAGTAACATCGAAATGCTTTCTTTTTTTTTGGTTCAGGCAGAAACAGCTAACCGAGTAAGCGGTTTTGATCTAATGTAACTGGTATATAACTTAGCTATTTGCTTCTTTAAAACCAACAATTACAGAGATCTATTTAGGGGGTGTATGTTTGGTTCAAATGTAGGAATGGAAAGAGAATGGAATCAAATAGAGGAAGGGAATGGTAACAATAATTGTTACTTTTATTGAGTGGTTGGTTCAATAATGGAAAGGAAACACATTTAAAGGATTCCCTTTCTTCTTGTTTGGTATACAAGTTTGATAACAAGGAATCAAGCTTTCTACTTTAGCTAATACATGTTATAAGTAGAGAACTAGTTATTATGCCCGGGCAACGCCTCGGGTAAGAAAAAAATTTCATTTGTTAATATTATAATTTAAAATGATAACACTAAATGACATTTGGCCTAGTGGTTAAGACTTTAGTATATGTTATTGAGGTCTTGAGATCAAATCCTATATTATGCAATTTCTAATTTTTTTTATTGTTGTGGATTATATGGAGTAAAACTCCCTTAGGGAGAGCGCCACGTGGCACCGTTTCTTGTTCGCGCACGCCTGCTAATACATGTTATAAGTAGAGAATAACAAAAGTTTAACTCATTAGTTAATGATATAATTTTCTTTGTTTCACATGAGACAAAACACAATGTAGAAATCTTATAAGCCTTTTTTAAAAGGTACCTTGCTACTATTAACTACTATTCCATAATCCACCATCAACAACTATTATATGATCAAAAATATGATGGATCAAAGCAAAAACATAACACCTTATATGGTTTCTAAATTAAGAAATATAAGTCTTATACTAGCTCTATTTTTTTCTTGAGAAGATCGATTACATATTGCATTTTCATGTTCATTGGAGCTTGATAAAATATGTGAAGCTTGTGTTCTTCCGACATGAGAATCGTAGCCACTTCCAAAGCTTCTGAAGGAGAAATGCCATCTAACTTCGTTACTTCTTCTAGCACTTTGTGCACCTTATCATCCAACTTTTCCTCTCTTTCTTCCGCTTTCGACCAAGCACAAGCCATAGTTCCCAAGTTTGCATTAATGTTCTCAAATATCTTCTTAAATTTGGTTGAAACACTTTGAATAGAACTAAATAATCCATCGACATCACTTACTTTACCTTGGCCCTTTCCTATTCCCTTGAAATCTTTGAACTTTGTTTTTTTCGAAGTAGTTGGATCATCAAACTCTTTTATATTGAACGCTTCTTGGAATGAGTCACAGAATTTGCATCATCTTCTTCATCACTCTCTATCATCAATGGCTCATTAGCAACCTCAACATCCATGTTGTTGATAGCTCCTACAAAAAAATCACTAGCATCTCTGGTTGCTTTATCTTTGGAGTAAATTTCAGCAAGTGTGTCATAATGTGGAAAGGGAACCCCATACAAGCTTTTTTGCTTTCTTATGATTCTGTCGTAGAAAGAGAAACTAACATCATTAAAAGCAACAACTAACAACACACAACTTAATACCTCTATGTTCTAACATAATATATTAGTTAAAACATAACAAACTAGGCAGTAGGCTGTAGCATACACCACTTTGTCATTCAAATATTCAATGGTCCCTAATTGAGATGATTTTTCCCTTAAACGTAATAAAGCTGAAGAAAGTACTAAATTCAGCATAATTGTACCATAGTGTATCTATCAAACTTTCTATTGAACAATAATAATATAATACACCAGCCACCTATTAGCATCCAAGGTACATTTCAGCTACATTGATATAACATTTGTGCATAACACGTTCCTTTGAAACTTCACCTTATAGAAAAGTTTCAAAGTAAATGAAGTTCATATATGATCCAATTAGTTCAAATAGGTTCTAGATAAGTTCAATTAACTAAAGTCATGTTAAGAAAATGGAGAGTTGTCTAATAAGAAACCGCTTCAAGTAGTAACAGATGGTAATAAAATTTTAAGAAGAAAATAAATGTTATGGGATAAAGTAGCCTTACTATGATATTAGCATGAAAGTTCCTTTAAAATAATTTAGTATCATTATTATCACCATTTAGACATTTATAAGTACTAACAAAATGGGCCACAAGAAGTTTTAATGGATGATAATGAAAACTATGAAAAATATTTACTTGAAGATAAACAAAATACCATGAGCATTCGCAATTTAGGCATAAATAATACTGCTATGAAATTTTATCTACATCCAATACCATAATCTTGTTTTATAGCCCCGTGAGAAAGGGATCATAAGAGCAACTCCAATGGGTGACTTTAGGTCCTTGCTTGCAATTTGTTAAAAGTTAGAGCTACTTGCTTTGTTATTGGAGTAAAAAAGAGGTTGTAGCTTGGCAAAACCAAGTAGCTCCACAAAGCAAGTAGCTTTGTTTAATTTTTTGTGGGCCTTACTTATACCTTTCCATCTCACTTTCTAATTTTCATAAGTAAATAACATGTGGGACCTACAAAAATTACAAATGGTTGTAGCTTTTCATTGGGAGAGGTTGTAGCTTGAAAATGTTATAGTTTGAAAATCTTATGTGGCACACAAAACTACAAGTGATTGTAGCTTACCATTGTAGATGCTCTAAGTCCTTACTATTGTAAGAGTAGAATTGTTTCTTCACACATGTGCACACGCACACAAGCGCATACACGTACACAAACACACGTGTGACTAGGAATGGCAACGGGTCGGACTTGGACCGGATTATGCATAATCCGACTCCGACCCTACAAAAAGTCGGATTTTAAATCTGAGTCCGACTCCGACTCCGAGATCCGACTTTGAAAATCCGAATCCGACCCGACCTGAAATCCGAACATCCGACTCCGAGATCCGACCCGACTTAAAATCCGGACATCCGACTTAAAATCCGAACATCCGACTCCGAACCTGATCCGACTTATTTTTCTTCCAATTTTTTAATCATTTTTTCTGTGGGAAAATCCTATATAATACAACTGGCTGAAAGTCGAAGTGAGATTATACATAAATAATACATTACATAAAACTTTCGTAATTAATATTAATTAGTCATGATTTCATATATATTTCATTGGTATCCAATATATATATATATATATATATATATATATATATATATATATATATATATATATATATATATATACTAATTAGAAAGACATGTTGCACTAATTAGTAATTCATTACATATAATTAGTATATGAAGGATCAAGGTTTGCCTAATGGTTGTGAGACATTCATTTTAATGTTGATATCTCTAATTTTGTATAGTAAAAAATTGTAAAAATTTGATATTTAGAATCCTCGCATTGAGACGAATCTAACAAAACCATATTTGACTATTATTTTCTTATTCAATGATGCGAGATAGTTCAACAAAATTGGTTGATAAATAGTACAAAAAAGCAAATGGTGCAACTATATAAAACCAAATGATACAACTTAAAAAACGAGAAATTATATATATATAAAGGTATTTGTATATAGCTTGATAAGTTAACATGAAAACTATGTTACTCTTGAAACTCTTGATTCACTGGCAAGTCTGGCAATGTATTTTCCGAATGTACATAATCCCCTCTCACAATACCAAAGGAGATAAAGTGAGGGATGGTTTAGTACTTTTTTTTTAAAGAGAAATTTCATTAATGGAAGGTCAGACGGCATCTAGAATAGATATTAAAGAAAAACAAGATGTAATTAAACAAGGTTAACTCAAATTCGTCTTCAAAGAAACTATAATGAACCAGATCGAGCAATAACTTGTAAACAACTACTGATGAGGAAGTCTATCATTCTGACATAGTTTGGGAAGAACATTCTTGATCGAGCCATATTAACCGCATCCGAGATTCCAATACCTTCATGTAGACTCTTGAATGTCAACCAATAAGAACAATTTTTCATACCTAAAAACAAAATAACCACACTCACAACTCCCATAGGGGAGAAGGAAATCTCCATAACAGAGACTAAAAAGCCCATAACAGGGTTTGAAGAAATCTCATAAAGTAGAGATACTAATTTATTCAACAAAACAAGAAAATAAATTAAAAACTGAAAATAAAAGGGAAAAGGGACTTACCATGGATGAAATCATCCATGACAACCCCTAACTGATGAAAAAGGAGTAGAGGAGTCTAGGATTTTAGAGAGAAAAAGAGAGAACGGAAGGCTAGGATTTTTCGGTTTTTTTCGAATTTAATGGTTTAATACTTAGAGCATCTCTCCGATCTCCTTTGCTTCTACCTAACTTGTCAAGGTTTTCATAGGAAAGAAAAATACCAAAGGAGATATGAAGGTTTGACTTTACACCTCAATGCATTCATCCAACACTTGCGGATGATTTAGCTAATATTGGTATTCATCGATTTGTTATTGCAGTGTGTCTTGAGACATGGATTGGCTCTCGCACGTAATTACTTTACTAAGTAATTAGTCCACTCAAATTTTGTTAATTGTTGACTCTGAGCCAAATTGTTGCTTGGTACCACCACAACATACTCGAAATAGTCAAACTCTGATAATACTCTGTATCTGATGTGTGTATGAGTGCAAGTTTCTACAAACGAAACGCTTCTTATGCTAGCTAGCTAGCTAATCAATGTTAAAGTAGTACCACGCTGAAACGTTTCCCTTCAATAATAAGAAACGTCATAGTCTTTTATAATGTATAGTATTGATTGTAAACTTATATATCGATTTTAATAAAAAAAAATTAAATGAACCCGATATTAGTGTGTATCGAGTTGGTAATTGATGTCAACTTCATATAGTGAGCTTTATAGAGATATATTGAACTTATATAATATAATAGATTTTATTAACGGAAAACATTTAATGAAATATTGAAATTATATGCAATATAGTGAAAAATAATTTTAATGTTGATTTAACATGCAACAAGATGTAGCTTGTGTATTATATATCGTGGCACGTACTTTAACATATACAACGACTAGTTTTATATGCATGCGTGCGAAAATACGTAGAAAATTAATTTTTTTTTAGGAGATGTAGAAAATTAAATCATTTGTTAAATATATCTAATAAATTATGAAATTTTGGATTGTTGACTGTTTTCTTTTTGTAATGCTTTTTTATATCTTTTTCTACTCTTTTTTTTTTCTATTTTTTGGTGTTCTACCCCTCTTGAAATATAGAATAGAGATGTAGTTTCTCTATGATAGTAAGTGTCTGACTGACATAATGAGTTTTTGCATGATATAACGAGTGTCTGAATGGTATAGTGTAATGTTCTAAAATGATGTAGTTTTCACATGATATAATATATTCTCAATGATACAACGAGTTTCTTCGTGATATCGTGGGTTTCTGACAAATATAGTAAGTTTTGTAGGGAAGGAACTTATAATTCTTTTTGTCGAAAAAGACCTATTAAAATACTTTCGGTTGTGAATAACTACCATTTTATGAATTTTAGGCCAAAACATCGAAATCCGGTGTTGGCTGCAAATGGGCTTAGAGAGTAGTGAGATGTAAGAAAGGAAGAGAGAATTGAAAGAATTAGATGGAATCAAAAAAAGTTAATGCCGGAATTTGGTGTTCTGGCCTGAAATTCATAAAGTGGTATTATTAACAAACGGAAGTATTTTTTAGACAAATTATATTTATTAGGTCATTTCCTACAAAACTTGTTTTTTAATAGGTACTTTCTCACAACAAACCTTATATTTTTTTGGATTTTTTTTCCAAAACTACCTACTTTTTGCCAAATTTTGTGAAAAACTACCTTGTTTTCTTTTTTTTGTCTAAAACTACCAAGTTTCACATTTAACTTTGTTGACCACTACCATGAACAGTTTTTCGGCATTGACGTTATGTTTTCCGGCCAAAAATAGTCATGTGCGGTTCACGTGACTTACTAACTCCCAACTTTTCCTTTTTTTCCCTCCAATTCCCACTAACAAATCTCTCTTTCCTCTCAATCTCTCAATCTCTCTCCTCATGCCTTCAATTTGGTTTCTCCTTATTCCTTCAATGCGTTAACAACAACAGTAGGAACATTTACTCACATTTAATTGCCACTTGTCTAACCAACCATTTACTCTTTCTTCCATTTACTCTCCTCCAACCATCCCAGATTTATTCCACATCTCAAAAAATAAAGAGAACAAAGCAACATCACAACATCGCAACAACGCTTCAAATTTCTTTTGTAAAATGGTGAGTTTATCCTTAATCTATTGAAATTGTGGTATTAGTGGGTACAATTTCTTCAATTTCGTACTTTAGGGTTTAATTCTGGTATCCTCTATTTTCTTTTTGGATTTCAAGGACATGTCATCTGAAAGTGAAGACTATGGTATGGGTGAACCAAGGGAAGGGATGTGCTAGCTAGTGTGGTATCCCTGTTGCAAGGTTGGTTTCTTGGACACCAAAAAATCCTAGAAGAAGGTTTAAGAGGTGCAAGTTCTATTCCAAAAGAACTGGTCATGACCTAGGCTGCGGGTATTGGAGATGGATTGATGATGGTTGTATTTCCTTGGCAAATGAATGTTCCAAATCAATTCCTTGCTGAGAAAAGGGGGTTGCAATCAGAGGTTTCCACACTCAAGCAAAAATTGGAAGATTTGGAGGCTTATAAAGTTTGTTGGGTTGAAGAGAAGAAAGAGATGCAGTTGAATATCAAAGTGAAGATAGGGAAATGTGAGCAAGTGTTTGGCAGATGGTTGAAGTTGTGTTTCTCACTATTGTAATTGGTGTGGTAGCAAAACTTTTAGGTTAGTTGGTTTATGGAGTTTAGGGAAGGGTTTGTATGGTGACTGTGTTGGTTTCTTTTTTTTTGGGATGGTTGTTAGACTGTAATGGCTAAGTTATGGTTGTAATTGGTAGTTTGAATTTGATGCACGAAAATTTTGAATCTTTTGGTAATGAAACTCGAATTGGTAGGTTGTAATTGGTGGTATGCAATCTACTTAATGGAATCTAACTTATGTTTTGCCTCTTTCCTTCTTCGGTTCTACTTTGTACAACATCAATCTTGTAATGTTAGGAATAACCGTCACAAACTCAATGAAATGAAAATAATACAAGACATAGAAAAATGAGCAGCGAGCACTCCACGCAGGAGCGTAGGCTCCACGCAAGACACACTAGGGGAAAAAAAGGAAGGGCTGTGTATTCTTCAAAACGCATCCCTTCTTTATTGTAGGGCTGCAGTTTTAAATAAAACGCAGCCCTTCTTTACAGTAGGGCTGCGTTTTCAAATAGAAGCACAGCCCTTTAGATAAAGGGTTGCGCTTGTCTAAAAAACGCAGCCCTTTAGATAAAGGGTTGCGCTTGTCTAAAAAACACAGCCCTTCTTAATGTTAGAAGGGTCGCGTTTCTAAAAAACGCAACCCTTTATGACATATAGGGTTGCGTTTTTAAAAAAACGCAGCCCTTTATGGGCTTTTTTTTTTTTAAGTAACTTTAATTTAAAAGAATTATTGGGCTAAGGGATTCTCACAATTTAAACTCTCTCCTCTCTCTCACGCCTCCTTCTCACCCTCCCTCTTCTCTCTCTTACGCTTCTCTCTCACCCTCCCTCTTCTCTCTCCCCCTCCCTCTTGTATCAGTAAAAAGCGCTTCCTATCTGATTACATACAAACTGAGAAGTAACAAAGTAAAGGTAATGCTAAAACAACTAGAAGCCCCATGGTAAGAGGCACCTAATATAAACCTCTTCAGAGATGCATTACTTTACCACCAAACTGTGACCCCGAAGAATCCTACCCTACAATGTACTCCAGAAGAAATTTATTGTCGAGGAAGCTTCGCTCATAGATCTGAACGCAGGGTGAAGTGCGTCATGTCGTCATGACTCCACCTTCTCTCCGATGTTTAGCAATATTTTCAGATCTTAACTTGCGTTTTCTCACTGTCCTCCTTGTTGTTCGTCGGCTTTTTCGTCGTTAGTTGGTCTTTATTGGTCGCTCGGACCGTCAGCAGACGAAGACGACCTTTCTCCGTTCGTCCTTCTCCAGGTCGAACTCTGACCATTTTTTTCGATGTCGAACTCCGGCAACGACAACCACAAGTTATAGATTTTTCGTTTTTCAGATCTATAATTTCTTGATTTTTGTTTTGATGAATTTATGTAATTTCAAATCTATAATTTTTCTCTTTTGTTTTTTCGTTCGTTTTTTTCATTTTTGTTCATTTTCGTTCATTTTTTTTTTCATTTTTGTTCATCTTTGTTTTGCTGAATTTATGTAATTTCAGAAGGGTAAGTATAGTGTTTTTGGTTTATTGTGGAATATGTTAGTCTTGTTTCATCTGTTCGAATGAAAGTGGTTTGAGGGTTATCAACAACATGCTGTTTATACATATAATCATGTTGTTTGATAAAAAAAAGGCAAAAAAAAAAAAATTTATTTTTTTTGGGTCAAAAGGGTTGCGTTTTTTACCTAAAAACGCAACCTTTCTTTTGAGCATGAAGGGTTGCGTTTGTTGTTAAAAACGCAACCCTTCGTTGTGGAGGGCAGCGTTTGAAAAGCGCAGCCGTACTTAAAAAGTGAAGGGCTGTTATGAAAAGGGTTGCTGTCAAAATACGCAGCCCTAAGGGCCTTTTTTATCGCAGCCCTTCCTTATTTTTCCACTAGTGACACGCAGGAGCGTGCGCTCCATGCACTAGTGTGCGCTCCTTCAACACTTCCGCCAGTTTTGTTGGTCCTTGCTATCCTAAGTGCTCGCTCTAAACTCGAGAGAACGCTCCTACCTCGAGTGAACGCTCCTTCATCAATGTCAGTCTATTTGGAGTAGGTACTTGAGTAAGGTTATTATTAGTGCACTAAATTATACACAAACTCAGACTAATAAACTTGCTGTCAATCTACTTGTATACTCATAAATCATCATCAAAGCATTATGTCATTGCATAAAATCATTCATGACATATATTATCTGTCATGTAGTAAGATATAAGTAAACAGTTGCACTAAATAATCCATGACATCCAACAATATAACCAACATAGTTAACATTGCTTGACATACAAAAAAAAAAAAAAAAACAAGTCTGATATGGGTAAGTAAGTAATTGAGACACAACTAGCTTGAGATGGTTGGCTAAGCTGGGGAGGTTGTTAATATTTATTCTTCTCCAAGTCTACCACAAAGGTTTCACCAGTATAGTCAACCTCAAACTCGCTCCCATACATCAGCTTGATTAACATCAAAATTCCTTATGTACTCTTTCTGCTTCTCAACCATCTTCACTACTGATGGCATTATGAGGCCCTCAAATTTCAACAATCCTTCCCATTTTTGGCAACATCTCTTCATGACCCACCTCCGTATCCATTCCATCATTGTCAGAATAGGCTTTGCCCTTGCCTCTCTAATCACACCGTTGAAACTTTCACAACAGTTGTTCAGCAACATACTTGACTTGCTTTTGGTGGAAAAAGCATGTCTAGACCAGCTTGAAGCAGGTATGTCATTCAGGTACTTGAAAGCATCATCATTGATCAACTTGATGGATTAGATTGCTTCATTGAATTTTCCCGATGAGAATCAGTTCAAAAGTAAGCTAAAGTGTACATTTAAATGTAGAATAAACCACATGTAAACAAGCTTACCTCAGTTGAAGCCCTTGATGCTCTCCAAAACTGTTCTCTATACACCTCGCCAGGGAATTGCCTCTTGAAATTAGCCCAAATATGCCTACAACAATATCTAGTTTTAGCATTTGGGACCACGACTTTAAAAGGATCCAACAAACCATGTAAAATGGATTATTCAAGTTAGTTAGTGAACAAGCAATTATATGGTAAAAGAACTTGAGTGTTGTAATTTACCTTTTGCCTATCACTCATGTAAGTAACTGCTTCCTCCCTCTCATGCATGAATGTGAGTGCCTCAGCAACACTACCCCAAATCTTTCATAAGCAATTCCAAGAACCACGTTCATGTCTGAGTGTTTTCTACCTCAACAATACACCAACCCACTAGAAATATATTATCCTTCCCACTGCAGTCAATAAGATTCCAGAATAAGGACCCCTTAAATGGCAGCCATCAACCCCCAATATTGGTCTACATCCAGCTATGAACCCTTCTTTGCAAGGTTGAAGACATATATACATTCTCTGGAACAGAGGAGGTGGCCTCTCAATCCTCTCACACTTTACAACTGCATTGCTACCCTGATTTTACTTCCTTACAGTTGCAGCATAATCCCACACCCTTTTGTATTGTTCTGCAGCATCGCCATAAATCACATAGAAAGCTCTCTGTCAAGCATAGTAACACTTGTAATGCTTCACCTCCACCCCTAGGTCTCTTCTACATTTCAGCATAAAAGCAGATAACTTCCAAGTTGGGTTGTCTCTCCAATCTTATAGATACTTGTCAGCTAGGTATGCAGAGGTAACCTTCCTGTTGTGACTTTGATAACCACACCTATGAGCTAAATCCATACTTTTGATTGAATTATGCCTCCTTCACCTCTTAATTGCTTGGCATGAACCCTAAACTTGCACTTCCTCTTAGATATATACAGTTGCATTCACCAAATCTCCCCTTTGTCCACTCATACTCACACCTATTCTTACAATATGCAGTCATCCTATTCTTGTCATTGTGAAGAAAGTAGAAATCATATCCCTCTTGAACGACATGATACATGAGTGCTTTCCTAAACACATCAGAGGCAAGGAACTACAAGCCTAGTATTAATTCTACTTTCCCTCTAAAGTCAATAGATGGATTGAATACCCTACCCGCTGCACCATCAGCCTCATTATCAGAGTTATGAGGACTATGAAGTTCTTCCTCAGATTCGTCTAACACTTCATCATCACCCACAATTATGTCATCATCATCCAATTCACTCTCTGCTCCAACTACATCACTCAGTACTATAGACCTTTGTGTGTTGTCAGATCTAATTCCTCCCAAACTCCTAGTCATTCTCTCGTTAATGTCATGATCCACATGCTCAGCAAACAAATCATCGTCACTCTTATCTTCATAATCTTCATCACTTAGATCAACATCACTGTCACTGCTATCACTAAGATCATCATATGAATCTAGATATTCAAGTACTTCCCTTTCTGGTTGTAATGGAGGAGGTTCATTTGGAAGAGCAATAGTTGAAGGCTCATATTGGGTTTTTTTGGGTCTGGTTAAGGGTTTGTGTTTTTTGGCAGTTTTAGGTGCTTTAGTTTTAAAGGAAGCAGCTGAGGTCTTTTTAAATGGTTTAAATGAGGTCTTGGAAGCCCCTTCCTCAATAGAGCCTACATTTATGTGTGCAACAAGTGGTGGGCCCCCTTTGTTGTTTGATAACTCAGCTTACTGCTTGTGGGAATCTAAGCAAGTTGTACTCTGCCCTATAGTGCTTACAACTGAATATTGTGGCAAATTAAAGATTCTCCTTATTCAGGTTTCTCATGCACTACATACAAATGGTAATATCCATCTTCCTCAGGGAATCCCAACAACTCAACCAAATCTTTAGCATACTTCATCTCCTTCCTAACAGTAAGCAAGGTGTAACCATTCATCCTAAACCAAATTCTGCCTGCATCACTATAACCTAGGTCTTTAATCCACACAACTATCTCAAAATAACAAACTTCATCTTCATTCAAATGGAGACTAACTCCCCCTCCCTCATATGTGTCTTCCACCTCTTGGTAATGAAATCACCCCCATGGTACAATCTAACATTAATTGCCTCCATGAAACTATAAACAAGATAATAACTTCAGTAACCATAACAACAATATATAATTTGCAGCAGAAAAGACTACATTTTTCAACAACATTTTCCCGAAATTGAAAACAAAAATCGTGAATCACATACCTCGAAATTTAGGCAGAGAAATAACATAGTACATTAATAAGCACATAGTTGATAAGCTGAACTTAGTCTACTAGAATAAGATACATATCTAGAAACTTCAAATTTCAATTCTAGTTTCTCATTATCTCCAAAAAGAATCACATTTAGCATTAAAGATCCTATCAAAATCATATTGGAACTCCTAACTACCTAAAACACCAAGTACCCTCAGCAAAACAGAGGCTTTCATTATTTTGTTGAATGTTGATATCCTCCTCAACCATCGCACAACGTTAAACTATAGAGTTCAACACAATAGCTGGAAGACAGAGGCTTCCATTATTTAGAGAAAAGCTTGAACCAAAGGGAAAAAAGAAGGGATATCAGTGAAGGACAAAGAAACGCATTGAACTTGAAAAATACCGATCAAAATTTCAGTTCACTCGTAACAACAAATAATCTAAGCAATTCAAGAACAATTTGACAAATTCATACCAATAATTCAAGGTAAATAACCGTTTTGTTTGACAAGAAAGGAGTTTGATTTGTGAGTTAGGGCAAATAATAAAATATACCAACCTTGCAGCCGAACTTGCCGCTAGCCTCGCGCTGAACTCCAGCCGCCACCTACCTCACCACCTGCCATAATTAAAAAAATTTAGGGCAGAGTAGAAACTCATTACTCAATAATCGAATTTTCCATATCATAACTAGAGAAACGTCACCTGAGAAACGTCGGGATGTCGTCGGAAGTGCCAACCAGTCATCGAAAGAAAGAAGAAGAGGAGGGCGGACCGGAGAGGGTGTGAGTTGAGGAGATGAGCAGTTGAAGTTTTTTTTTTATTTTGACAGGATGAGCAATTGGAGTCATGAAGGAGTGAAATACATAATATTGTGGGAAAATATCATAGCGGGTTTCTTTTCCGCTATTTTTCTTTTGTGTTTGTGCAACGAGACATAATTTGAATTGGACTATTTATTACACAACGCTAACGAAATATATAGTTTTGTCGCCCAATCAAGATAATGGGCAACCCAAAACTTATCTCGTCGCCCAAATATGAATTTGGGCAACAACAACAATTTTCGTCGCCCATAATTTACGTTATGGGCTACAAAATCAGCTCGTCGCCCCTGTTTTCAACAATGGGCCACGACAATTCTTTTTGTCGCCCTTAAGTTTCAATTCCGTCGCCCAAAACCTATTTTCTTGTAGTGAAGACTACATTTTTCAACTACCTTTTCCCGAAATTGAAAACAAAAATCGTGAATCACAGACATCGATTTTTTAGCGATTCTGGAATTACACTTTTCCTTGCCACGAAATTGAACTAATTCTCGTGAGTCATTGTCAAAAATCTGAAAATTAGTAACAATGGTGAAAGAAACAGTTCAAGCAAAAGTGAGAAGGAAGGCTGAAATTGCTTACCCCATGATAAGTGACTATTTTTGGCAATTTACAAATGTTGCTACTGCTGTTGTTAACAAATTAAAGAAACCGAGAGAGTCAGAGGAGAGAGAGATTATGTTATTTGTTAATTAGGTTAGACAAGTGGAAATTGGAGGGAAAAAAAAAAGAAAAGGGATAAATTGGGCGTTAGTAAGTCACGTGAACCGCACGTGACTATTTTTCGTCGGAAAACATAAAGTCAACGCCGGAAAACTGTTCATGGTAGTGGTCAACAAAGTTAAATGTGAAACTTAGTAGTTTTGGACAAAAAATGAAAACAAGGTAGTTTTTCACAAAATTTGGCAAAAAGTACGTAGTTTTTGACAAAAAATTTATTTCTTATAGTTCCCGTGAGTTAACCCCTGCTAGTAATATTATGAATTTTTCTTCCACATAATGTTTATCATTCAGATTTCACCAATGATCTGAATATCTGATACTGATATGAGGTTATGCTCTTTGATATATAATCACTTGGTCAAGAGGGATTAATATTTTAATTGTTCTCAATTTTAAACTTAGGATTTACTTATATTTCTACATATGACATGCAACACCTTTCTTTTCTGGCATTACAGTTTAAATTGTCAATGTGAAGGTTATACCATACCTGGGAATTTGAATGTGAAGAACTGAAAATTTGGAAAATTTTCCCACAATAATGCTTATATATAAAATTATTCCCACAATTCACTCCAAAATAAAAAAATAATTCCCTCATACCGTCCATGTAGGATCAGTAACATCGAACTTTTTTTTTTATTTGGTTCAGGCAGAAACCGCTAACTGGGCCCCGTTCGTTATCGTTTTTTGTTTTTAGTTTTCAGTTTTTTTGAAAACTAAAAACCAAAAACTGGAAACCAGAAAAAGTGGTTTTCATTTTTCAGTTGTCAGTTTTCAAAATCATCATGTTCCCAATAAATTTGACTAATTTTTTATTCATTATAGAACATATATTATATGAGTTTGAAAATCAAAAAACCAAAAAAAAGAAAACCACAGTAATACCGAACGGACCCTGAGTGAGCGGTTTTGATTTAATATAACTGATATATAAGTATAACTTAGCTGTTTGCTTCATTAAAGCCAACAATTACAGATATCTATTTATTAGTAATCAAATAACCTTTTTCATAATTAGCTTCTGACGGTGAGATGCAAGGCTGCCAATCTAATGTGCAAGGAGTGTGGTTTCGAACTTCAAGAGCAACCTTTGCTGTTCAATTTTTCTCAAAATTAGAGCAAGGTGACAAAAAGTATCTTTGCCTAACCAATCCTACATGGATGGTATACTAGGGAATAAGTTTCAAAAGTGTGTAAAGCTGGAATTATTTCAGTTTTAGCATTGTTAAGGGAAAAGATTCGTATCGACCTGAATTTTGTATTGTTGTCTTAAATTGATTTATGGGACTTGGTTTTTGTTGCTGAAATCTATGCGCATAGGATTGTTCGTGATACTTGGTGTCATTGTTGGTTTTCTCACCGCCGTTATTTCCTTAATCATGTTTCCACTTTTTAGTAGATTGTTATGTTGGTTCCTTAGAGTTGCAGCAGCAATGTTAGCCCCGCTAATTCATCGGATGATTTTTTCTCGGACATTTTTTCCTTGTGGCATTCTTTTCAATTGTGGGTTGGTTAGCAATTCAGTATGGTAAAAGGCTTGGCCTTCCCGAACTCTTTGTAGATTATTATTAACACTCAACAACATATTTTTAACGTGCTTGATCATGTGCAACAGTGCAAGCTCAGGATTGCGATATTGGCACTTCGTGACAGATGGGAACTAAAAATATTTATTATTTGCAGAATGACATTCAGACAAGAGCAATGCACAAGACATGTAGGAATTAGTGTATACGTATACCATACTGAATTATGGTTTTTGAGCTAATCTGATGCGGTTTTCCCAATAAATCGCATCAGATTATGGTTTTCTGATGCGATTTAAAACCGCATCAGAATTTATTAGACAGCTGCTGCGAGCCCACCTGATGCGGACCAAAACCGCATCTAAAAGGCAAGTTTTGACCGCAGTAGGTGTGGTTTTTGATAGAATTTGTGGCGCACACGAAAGTTTTGATGAATCCGAATAGTATCATAAAAATTGCATTTTCATTGATAATTAATGATACAAGTGTATTTGTGAGAGCTCATGTCTCTCATTCACCTTGGTAGGACCCTTTATTTCTACCTTTCCTAAGTTCTTGTGTGGAGGTCACTTGTTTGGCTCCCTCTCATTTGAGCTCCTTTTGCTCCCTCTCAACTCATACACATACAACATATTTATAGTTGTTCACTCGTAGAATAAATGTTATTTGCTGCGGTGATATTGCTGTGGTTTTACCTATACGCAGCAATATAACACGCAAAAAAAAAAGAAAAAATAGAAATTGACAATATTGCTGCGGTTCCCACCCAAAACCGCAGCAATATTGTCTAACGGATTAATTTTTAACAAAATGCGGGGCCAGGCGAGCTAATATTGTTGCGGTTTCCACGTAGGACCACAACAATATAAACCAAACACTTAAGACACGCTCCTCATTCTCGCGCCTCCCCACTGATAAAATCCAAACCCTAAACCTTTTCGCTAACTCATGCGCCTCTCTCTCCAACTCATGCGCCTTTCTCTCCTCCCTCTCATCTCTCTCATCTCTCTCCTCTCTCCTCAGTCCTCAGTCGGTGCTCCTTGACACGATATCTCTCCTCTTCGTCTCAATCATTGCTCCCTCACGCGATCTCTCTCCTCTCTCCTCTTCGTCGGCCGTTTTGTCATTATCAGGCTCGAAGATTTCATGAAGCCTCGAAGATTTCATGAAGACTCGAAGATTTCCTCGTTTTCAGATCGAAGACTCCTTGCATTTTTTTTTAATCTTTTCTCCTTTTTTTTCATTTCGATTTTTTCAGATTTGAGTATTTTTTCGTTTTTTTATTTTTCAGATCTGTTTTTTTTCCCTTTTTTATTATTTCAGATCGGTTTTTTTTTCATTTTTTTGATTTTTTCAGATTTCCCCTCGTGGTCTCGCCCTTTTGTCGTCGCCGTCACAAGCTTCAGTTCCAGTTCTACTCGTCGTCGCCGGTTATTCTCCGTCGCTCGTGTTCGCCGTTGCCGGTTGTTCTCCATCGTCCGTGTTCGCCGTCGACAATTCCCAATTGAAGGTTGTTGGGAAACCTGGACCCACTTGAGACGTATCTCAGGAGTTGATATCAATACTTCTTACCTCCGTGCTGACTCTGTTGCTTGTGCGTACATATTCTGAGATACCAGAGTCCTCAGATTCAGATAGACAATACTTGGATATAGATCCAGTTCTGTTTTTTTTTGTGTATTTTCTTTTTCACCTGTAATTCTCTCTGTGTGTCTTCTGTGTTTGTTGGAAGGTTCAAGAGAATTTCAGGTGAAAGAAAAGGCTGCGAAAAATACAACTTATTTGAGCAATATGACAGAGACAGAGACGACCAAAAACAAATGAAGAAATGAAAAGGGTTATTTATCAGATTTGTAAAGAACAATGTAAATGTTTGAAGTCAGTTTTTGTTTATGCATATGTTGTGTTGCTTTAGTAAAAATTGGTATCTCAATTATTTGAGAAAGTTTTGTTTATCATTACCTTGAATTTGTTGTGTTGTTGTGTTTTATTTTTTCAGCATTTTTATTTATCAAATATGATGACAATATGCAAAAAAAAAAATAATTTTTTGGTCTGTAGAAGTACATATTGCTGCGTTTTTCAATAGGAACCGTAGCAATATCCCTATTTTTTATTGTTAACTATAGCATATTGCTGCGGTTTCTTGCCCAAAACCGCAGCAATCTTCCGTGTTAATTAGATAATACATAATAATATTGCTGCGGTTTGGCCTAAAAACCGCAGCAATATATGTAGATATTGCTGCGGTTTAAAACCGCAGCAATATAATTATTACCTATTGCTGCGCCCTTAATTGCTGCGCGCCCAAAACCGCAGCAACAGGGCACTTTTTAACCGCAACAAATAACATTTATTCTACTAGTGGTTGTACCTTAGTTTCTAGATTTTTCTAGACCTTGATATTTCTAACACACACTCAAATATTCTAAACTAAGATTTTTTTTCACATAGATATTTTATAAGATTTTTCTAGACAAATCTAAGACATGCATATAAGATTTTTCCTTACATTACCTGACATATTTAGAATTTTCTAGATTAACTTTCATCACTCCCTCTTAATCTTGAAAATTCCTGTACTTCAAATTATTCTTCCAAGAAAAATCTTGTTGGCGCACTTGTCACCAACCACCGGAGGATATGTACTTTTAAGTTCCCGTGTTGGCACTCATGTTACCAACCTTGATCTTGTCAATGACTTTTTTGATTTTTCTGATCTTCTCATTGACACTCATGTTACCAATTATTTTACTGATGATCATGTTACCAGCCATCATCTAAAATATTTTTTTCTCCAAATTTTCTTTTGTTGTTGGTGCTCATGTCACCAACCCAACCCGCTAATGCTAATGTCATTAGCAAACTTCAAAATAAAATTTCTTCTTGATTTTCTTCGCCAAAATTGGCAATCTCATTATTTTTCTTGGTACTGCAATTCTTTCCTACACATATCTTTTCATTTTTAGTTTCTCCTCAAGCTTTTATCCTTAATGCATCTTCACAAATTTATTTTTTTTATCTTCGCCTCTAATTTAAATTCTTCCACATATTTTAAATTTGACACTTACCTCAACTTCTTTTATCTTGCTTCAACCTTCAACTTGATAATTTGCATCTTCTATCTTCTTCTTGCTACTCGAATTTTGGCGTTATCACGTTCCGGCTCTGATACCATGATAGAATTTGTGGCGCATACGGAAGTTTTGATGAATCCGAATAGTATCATAAAAATTGCATTTTCATTGATAATTAATGATACAAGTGTATTTGTGAGAGCTCATGTCTCTCATTCACCTTGGTAGAACCCTTTGTTTCTACCTTTCCTAAGTTTTTGTGTGGAGCTCACTTGTTTGGCTCCCTCTCATTTGAGCTCCTTTTGCTCCCACTCAACTCATACACATACAACATATTTATAGTTGTTGTACCTTAGTTTCTAGATTTTTCTAGACCTTTATATTTCTAACACACACTCAAATATTCTAAACTTAGAATTTTTTTACATAGATGTTTGACAAGATTTTTCTAGACAAATCTAAGACATGTATATAAGATTTTTCCTTACATTACCTGACCTATCTAGAATTTTCTAGATTAACTTTCATCAGTTTTTTTCCACTAGTGATACTCAGACGAGCATTGCAGAGTACTTATCAACTTGTACCAAGCAAAAGTATGTTGGAATGAGTTTTGGTGGTGCTTACTGGTAACACATTTGCTTAGTCTAGGCTCTATATATCCACAGGCTGTGTATGACGTGTATATACTAGAGATTGTTTATCTCATTCTTAGAAATTGTTTCTGTAAAGTTTCTTGAGTACTAGATTTGTTGTACCAGTTTCATCCTATACCTGAGAACAGAGAATCTTGGTGTAATTTTACTCCTATTTACATTCTCCTGCATGTGCTCATGGATTTGAATATATGTGAAGTTGTAGTATGCGATCAAACACCTAAGGTGGAGATCTCGAATGGGAGAGGATGTAAAATTAGCCGGCTTGTAGGTTGAACATCATGTTGGTTACGTTGAATTTACTTTTTCATGTGATAACAGATTTTGGTGTAATTTTGACTAGTGAATTCGAAAGAGACAATCTTTATTTGTAAATAAAATATTCAGTGAATGTGCCAGTGGAAAGTTATGTAGGAAGTTTATGTTTGCCCAGTATAACCGATATCATTTGTTTCAATATAAGTCTCTCTTTGATACTCAATAAAGGTTAGGTCATCATTCGTAGTTGTTGATTCACTAATAGCTATGAAGCCCCAAACTCTTTCCAAGAACCCATTATCCATCTCTTACCTTGATATTTTGAGGGGAATCTCTTACCTTGATATAGTAGAACCCTAAATGTGTTTTATTTGACTTAAACTTTCTTCCTTTTTTCCACTTTCTTATTTCTAGGAATATTTATTGATATGTTTCATCGTTTTGCTTATTGTCGTATTAAGGATGATCACTTTAAAAAGATATTTCCTACATTTTGTTTATTAGTTATATGACTTTAGCTTTTATATTTGTTAACATACAATTTTGACCGATAAATTATATACTTCCACTTATTCAAATTAGTTGCATCACTTCCTTTTTAAAAATATTTTAAATTAGTTGCAACATAAAAATGTTTTATTTGGTAATGAGTTCACTTTATACTTCTCCACATCAGGTGGGCTCTCTTTTTGTTTCTCGTTATCTTTTCATGTGCCTTCTTAGAATCTGTGTCTTCCCCCATGTTAAAACTAGTTTGAGACAAATAAAATTTAATTAAACATTACAGAAAAAAATTATATAAAATTAATATATATAAATATAAATTGAAATGTATCAAAAAATATTAAATTTGTGTCTACATAAAAATAAAAAGTCAACTCCAGTTAATAAAAGATTATTACAAAATTAAATTAAAGTATTGCGTAGTAATTAAAAATAGAGAAAGTAATGAAGTGATGAGTTTTTGAGACAAACGTTGGCGTTTCCTCGAGTTGTGTTGGTGGTTGTGGTGGACGGTTGTAGGATTATTATTCAAAAGATGAAGAGGTTGTTTTTCTTGCATCTACCTAGCTTCAATACTCATCCAAGAAGAAGTACTACATTGACCATCTTGATAAATAACAATGGAGTATCCCTTCTCTTCGTCGGAAGGTTAAACTATTATGTTTAACCCGTCTACACGACCCTGAACTTGCTCAAATCAACAGTTGTTTCTCGAATCGACATAGTAATAATGGCTTTTCCCTCTGCTCTCTCGGAAGTTAAAGCTTTTATGTTCAACCAGTGCGCATCCCAGACATAATTAACATTGAACTTGCTCAAACTAACAAATTTTTCTCTTTCGCTTTGAGTTTCCATCGTTATTAGAGTATTATATTTTCCGTCTCTGCTTTCAGAAGTTCAAAATAAATGAGAGATGATGATATTTGGACTTGTATTTATAGATAATAATAAAACAAATTCTGATTAGAATCGGTTTAGGAAAATTTTTAGTGTTGTTGTAGGAAAAGGCTTCTTCGCCGCCTTCATCTGTAAGGGAGAATTTTTATCAATGTTTGTGTAAGAATATGCCTTGAATTGTGGTGCTCACGAAGTGTTCGACGAAATGCACAACAGACGCAAAACTGCGTCTCGCCCGGGCGGTCGGGCCAACCTCGCCCGGTCGGCGCGGGAGCAAGTTGGAGAACGTTGTTTCGCCCGGTCGGGCGCGCATATGCGTTTAGGAGAGCTGGGGACCGCCCGGTCGGGCGGATTTCGCCCGGGGGTCGGGCGGATGGAAAAACGCGGAAAACGCGTTTTTAGCGTTTGTATAAATAGGTTATTTTAACCTATCTTTTACACTACGAAAAACATCTGTTCTCTCTGTAATCTGGTTTCTTCTCATAATAAAATATTCTCTCTCTCTCTGCCGTGGACGTAGCCAAATTGGTGAGCCACGTAATTCTGGTGTCTGATTTTATCGTTTTTGCATTCATTATTTGTTTCTTCCTCACATCCGTTATAACAAACTGGTATCAAGAGCTTTTGGTTTTCGATCTGCGTGAGAAAGATGTCTGGGGTGAATGTCAAAATCGATAAATTTACTGGGAGGAATAGTTTTAGTCTGTGGCAGATCAAGATGCGGGCGTTACTGAAGCAACAGGGGTTGTGGGCACCGTTGGCAAAGAAAGCAACGGATTTAGTCACCGCTGAGATGGCCGTTCTGGAGGAGAAAGCTCATTCAACGATTATGTTGTGCTGGCAGATGACATAATCACTGAAGTCGCGGAGGAGGAAACCGCATCTGGTCTGTGGTTGAAATTAGAGAGTTTGTACATGACAAAATCTCTAACCAACAAGTTGCTTTTGAAGCAACGTCTGTTCAGTCTGCGAATGCAGGAAGGTATGCCTCTTAGAGATCATCTTGATCAATTAAATACAATTTTATTAGAATTGCGTAATATTGATGTGAAGGTGGAGGATGAGGATGCCGCTTTAATTCTGCTTGTTTCTTTACCTATATCGTATGAAAATTTTGTGCAATCTTTCATTGTTGGTAAAGATTCTGTGTCCCTAGAAGAAGTTAGATCATCTTTGCATACTAGGGAATTGCGCCATAAGGCATCTGGTAGTAGTACAGAAATCAGTCTTCTGGGTTAGTGGCCAGTAGTGGTGGTGGTAAAGGACATGGTAAAAAGAATTTAAAGAAATTTGAAAATTCTAAAGGGGGTCCTAAACCTAATGATATTTGTAACTACTGTAAGGAAAAGGGGCATTGGAAGAAGGAATGTCCTAAAAAGAAGCATCAGGAGAACAAATCTGGGTCTGGTTCTGCTGCTGTTGCAGCAGAAAATTCGAATTCTGAGGATGACCTTGCTCTAGTGGCAAATGAGAAAACATATAGTGATGTGTGGGTTCTTGATTCTGGAGCGTCATATCATATGAGTCCTCATAGGGAGTGGTTTACTACTTATGAGCAGGTAGATGGGGGAAATATTTCGATGGCTAACAGTGCAGTCTGTAAGATAGTTGGAATAGGCTCTATCAAGATCCGGACTCATGATGATATTATCTATACTTTGAAAAATGTTAAGCATGTTCCACAGATGACCAACAATCTGATTTCACTTAGTCTACTAGACAGTAAGGGTTTCAGTTTCAGAGGGAGTGGTGGATTGTGTATGTTTGCAAGGGTTCAAAGGAGGTTTTGAAGGGGGTCAAGCGTGTACTTTGTATGTTCTGCAGGGTTCTACTATCTCAGGTTCAGCTTCTATTGCATCGTCTGAGGTTCAGAAGGAGGATATGACCAAGCTATGGCACATGAGACTTGGTCATATGAGTGAGAGAGGAATGCAAATCCTCTCCAAGGCAGATCTTCTGTGGCCATAAGGTCACAAACCTGGAGTTTTGTGAGCATTGTGTTTTGGAAATTACATCGTAGCAAGTTTCCTAAGAGCATTCATAGAACAAAAGGTACTCTGGATTATATCCACTCTGATTGTTGGGGTCCTTCACGCGTGGAGTCTTTAAGAGGTCACAGGTATTTTGTTTCTTTCATAGATGATTATTCAAGAATGACTTGGTTGATTATCATGAAGTCAAAAGGTGAAGCTTTCAAGAATTTTAAGCAGTGGAAGGCATTAGTGGAAAATCAAACTGGGAAGAAGATCAAAAGGCTACGAACTGATAATGGTCTGGAATTTTGTTTGTCTGAGTTCAATGAGTTCTGTAAAATTGAAGGGATTGCTAGGCATCACACTGTCAGAGATACACCACAGCAGAATGGTGTAGCAGAAAGGATGAATCAGACACTTCTGGAGAGAGCTCGGTGCATGCTCTCTAATGCTGGTATGACTAGAAGATTCTGGGGAGAAGCTGTCAATACAGCATGTTATTTGATAAATCGTGGACCTCATTCTGGGATCAATCTCAAAACACCATATGAGATGTGGTCAGGTAAGCCTGCAGATTACTCAGATTTGCGAGTTTTTGGTTGTAATGTCTACTATCATGTGAATGAAGGAAAAAGAACCAAGGGCTAAAAGGGAGTGTTTGTGGGTTATGGGATGGAGTTAAGGGTTATAGAATCTGGTCTCCGTCTGAAAAAGGGTTATACTTAGTAGAAATGTAGTCTTTGATGAAAATTCTATGTTTAATCCTATGTGATGTCCATTGAAGTGTCAGATAGTAGTAGTGTTGATAAACAGGTGGAGCAGCAAGCACTCATGATGAGAGTGATGATCAACACATTGGTTCTGAAGAACCATCATCTTCGACGCCTAGTGAGGAGGCGCCTAGCCTGGCACGGGAACGTCCTATAAGGACAAATTTTGGTAAACCTCCAACTAGATATGGGTTTGAAGATATGGTAGCTTATGCACTGCAGGTGGCTGAAGAGGTGGATGTCTATGAGCCATCAACCTATAGGGAGGCAGTTACATGTACGGAGTCTACCCATTGGCTTGCTGCAATGGGGGAAGAGATGGAGTCACTTCATAAGAACGAGACTTGGGAGCTTGTGTCTAAGCCTTCAGGGAGAAAAATTGTTACTTGTAAATGGGTTTTCAAGAAAAAGGAGGGGATGACATCTGAAGAAGGGGTCAAGTATAAGGCTCGACTGGTTGCAAGAGGGTTCACACAAAGGGAGGGTGTAGACTATAATGAGATTTTTTCGCCTGTAGTCAGACATACTTCCATCAGGGTGCTACTAGCGATAGTTGCACATCAGGATTTTGAGCTTGAGCAGCTAGATGTAAAAACAGCTTTCTTACATGGAGAGTTGGAGGAGGAGATATATATGGCTCAACCAGATGGGTTTCAGGTTCCAGGAAAAGAAAACAGTGTTTGCAAGTTGAAGAAGTCCTTATATGGGCTAAAGCAGTCTCCAAGGCAATGGTACAAGAAGTTTGATAGCTATATGATGAAGCTAGGCTACAACAGGAGCTCATATGATTGTTGTGTGTATCATAACAAGCTGACAGATGGGTCTTTTATCTACTTAGTGCTATATGTGGATGATATGTTGATAGCTGCCAGGAACAAGTCAGATGTTCAGAAATTGAAGGAACTTCTCAGTGCTGAATTTGAAATGAAGGATTTGGGTGCAGCAAGGAAGATTTTGGGGATGGAAATTTATAGGGATAGGACTCAGAAGAAACTTTTCTTGTCACAGAAGGGTTATATTGAGAAGATATTGTCAAGGTTTGGCATGTCAACAGCAAAACCTATAGATACTCCAAGTGCTTCGAATAGTCATTTGTCTGTGGCTTTTGCACCTAAGTCGGCTGAGGAGAAGGAGTACATGAGTCGGGTTCCGTATGCTAGTGCAGTAGGGAGTCTGATGTATGCTATGGTTTGCACTAGGCCGGATCTTGCACATGCAGTCAGTGTGGTTAGTAGGTTCATGGGTGATCCTGGTAAGGAGCATTGGCAGGCAGTCAAGAGGATCTTTCGGTACCTTAGAGGTACGTCAGATATTGGTCTCATTTATGGAGGTGATATGGCTTGCTTAGTTGCAGGATATTCTGATTCTGATTATGCTGGAGATGTAGATGGTAGAAGGTCTATGACTGGATATGTGTTTACTCTTGGTGGTTCTGTGGTGAGTTGGAAAGCAACTTTACAACCTACTGTAACTTTGTCTACTACTGAGGCAGAGTACATGGCCTTGACAGAAGCAGCTAAGGAGGGAATCTGGTTAAAGGGGTTAATCAGTGATTTGGGTCTACATCATGATCAAGAAACTGTCTTCTGTGACAGCTTAAGTGCAATATGTCTAGCAAAGGATCAAGTCCATCATGAGAGGACTAAACATATTGATGTCAGATATCATTTTCTGAGGAGTGAGACAAGGATTAAGGTGAAGAAGGTAGGAACTGCTGATAATCCTGCTGATATGTTCACCAAGCCGGTTCCGCAGAGTAAGTTCCAACATTGCTTGGACTTACTTAATGTTCGTGATTGTTAGTTGCCCTCTTGGGGCAATTCTGGAGTCCTTAGGGACTAATCTGGTCTGGTTGTCTTTTGGGACAAATCTGGTGTTTGGGAGATTCTGGGCGTTGTGATCAATGCATCTGGTTTTCTGGTGATTATGAGAGAATTCAAGTCAAGGTGGAGATTTGTAAGAATATGCCTTGAATTGTGGTGCTCAGAAGTGTTCGACGAAATGCACAAGAGACGCAAAACTGCGTCTCGCCCGGGCGGTCGGGCAACCTCGCCCGGTCGGGCGCGGGAGCAAGTTTGGAGAAGCGTTGTTTCGCCTGGTCGGGCAGGTCTCGCCTGGTCGGGCAGGTCTCGCCCGGTCGGGCGCGCATATATGTTTAGGAGAGCTGGGGACCGCCCGGTCGCGGATTTCGCCCGGGGTCGGGCGGATCGGGAAAAACGCGGAAAACGCGTTTTTAGCTGTTTTGTATAAATAGGTTATTTTAACCTATCTTTTACACTACGAAAAACTCTGCTCTCTCTCTGTAATCTGGTTTTCTTCTCATAATAAAATATTCTATCTCTCTCTGCCGTGGACGTAGCCAAATTGGTGAACCACGTAATTCTGGTGTCTGATTTTATCGTTTTTGCATTCATTATTTGTTTCTTCCTCACATCCGTTATAACAGTTTGTCTATGTGATTTTAGCTTAATTTGATATAATCATGTGCATAATTTAATTTGATACGTTTGTGTCATAAGTTAATAGTGTGTACTACTACTTAAAAGAGTTTTAATTACTAGTGTATTGCTGAAATGATTTTTGGATTAGTTAATTGAAGATCATATGATAAAGTTAGCTAGGTGGATTTTAGTTGGTGCGGAGATTCTAAATAAGGCACTTTTTTTATAAGTTTATAAAGTGGTCGAACCTAAATTCAACTACATATGTAATATGTTTTGATAAGCTTAGTTCAAAGCTCGTATGTTTGGATAAGTTCGATTACGGGCTAGTAACTTCGATTAATTTCACTTTAGCGCTAAGAAGTTCAATTGATATGTTTGAATATGTTTGTTTATAGGATTATAAGTTCATCTAAGCTCTTTTCTAGGGCTAATTAGTAAGTGGTTTGGATAAGTTTGGTAATGAGTTAATAAGTTCAAATTATTCAACTTTAGGGCCAGTTAACTCAATTTAGGGTGGTAGAGTTGTGAAAATACTTGTTTTTCCATATTTCGGACCTTAGCTTGGGCTAATAACTTCAATTTTATAAGTTTGAGTAAGTTTGTTTATAGGACTAATATAATAAGTTCGGGTAAGCTCTTTACTAGGGCTAATTAGTCATAATAAGTTTAATAAGAGTATTTAGATTATAGGAACGAAACCTAACTAGAGTAGATTTTCGACGGAAAACTTTCCTTGCACAAATCTTGAACTTAGGTTTGGGATTAAGTCAGAGGTTAGTGGATGGATATTACGATCATCCTTGATTTTTCCCTTTGTAATCGAGCTGCACTGCCAAAGGCTTTTGTGATCGTTGTTCGTTGGCTGTGGTATATGATAGCTTGCTTTTCTTTTAGGTCCAAGTTTGGGACTTTCCGGGAGTTTACATGGTAATATATATGCTGTTGGCATGCTAGACATGAATTGCTACCTAGGATAATTGCCTTGTGTGGTATAGAGATATCGGCCTTGGCGTTGTGCCTGCTCGAGAGTCTGTAACTTTGAAAACGATATGTAATGACTGATGAGGTTTCTTTCAAAGTTCGTGTTCTTTTAGGGTGCACAATGAACATTGTGCACCCTAGTGCATAATCCACGCGCTTTGATAAAAATAATAGTAACTTTTTTCTGAGATATAGTGATGCTTATATGGTGTACCATACCAACTCAAGAGATGATACTTACTGTGAGTAAGTCCCTTGATGATTTTATCTTACAGGGAAAACTCACCTTTTTAAGTAAGCTTAGCTAGTTTATAGGGAACCACATCACCCTCTCTTTAGCCGCGAAAAGAGAAATCATGTACAAGTTTGAGAATGTAAGAAACAATTGAATGTAAGAGGCTCATTGATATTTAACCAGAAAAACTTGACAGAGGCCATCGCCTACTTGGGCACAAAGGCAGCTCTGACCCTACTTAAATTGATAATATGCTGGAAAAGGATTAATCTGATGTACAGACGACAGACTATGCATTTGCAATTGTTTCAGATGTAAGCAGATTGGTGTATTAACTTATTTTTGTAGGTGTTGACTTGAGATCTTCAAAAATATGTGAACTTGGGCTGCTTAACTATAAGGCTAAGCGTGTTTTCTACCATTCTGAAAGAAGGAAATTTCGCTGTCACTATCTATGATTACTACTGGGCTTCTATTTTCAAGGTTCAGTTACTTCTCATACATTTCATTATTTGTGATATCTAGAATTCTGAAAATTTGTATCTCATTATTTTTTATGGCTAAGACCTTATGTGCATTCATTCATTATCTAAATTTTTTTTTGTTACGTAGGTGATCAGTGACTTCCTAAACAAGATGACTTGAAATAGTCTCGTTATTTGGATTTTCACCAACTTTGGCGCACGGCCGCACGCATGTTATAGTCATGGTGAATATTGGTGTTGTGCCTATACCAGCAGCTCCAGAGTTGATTCTTCAAGTTTTCACATAAATCTTAAAGACTTAAACCAACTGCTTGCTTGATGTTTCTATTAATTCCTAAGGTGATTCTCCATAATCTGATATATCTGCCAAAACTACTGTGTTTATGCTTTATGATGTGTGACCTTCGAAAGTTCTAGTGCCGCTGCTATTTGGACATAGATGACTTCTACTGGCTGATTATTGACCTGTACTTGTCTAAATCACCTAAGAAAACACTATCTTTGGTGGTTGTCACAGCTCACATGATTGTGGATGAGCTTGTGATATTACGTACCTTTCAGTAGTATTTGCTCAAAAACTGCTCTTCTAGGGTCTCATTTGTGATAACTGATAAGACACCATGGTTCAAGAGTTTGCTTGGTTTGAATTTTGAAATTGCTTCATTATGTTTCTGTTTGAAGCAAATTAAAACCTAATGTTTTGGTTTATTTTCTTAATTTCTGATATAATGTAGAACCAGACTGTTATTCTAGTATGACCACTAGACCAACTATACGGGAGGGGGGGTTTGAATTGTAGTTGATGAAAAATTTTCGAATTATATTGCAAACTTAAAATAATCTATAAATGCGAAAGAGACAAACACACAAGACTTTTACAAGGAAAACGTCCTAGCCCAATAGGAAGAAAAATCTTTACCAACAGTGATTTTGACTCAAACTCTTTTTACTATAATAGGCCAAAAGACTCTATCTTTTACAACCTATTAACAGACCTTCTCTGTTCCTCTAGTAACTTGTTCTAGTCACCCAATTTCCCCTGAACTGATGACACTTTCTTTGACTTTATTCGAAGTCTTCTCATTTCTCTCTATCTTTCTCTCTCTTAATTACAAGGATATTCTCTAATTTTTCTCTCATCCAAACACTATGAATATTACAATAATAAGTATGTTGAATATGAGAGGAAATTATAAGAAAATTTTCTAAATAAATTTCAATTTCTCGCTCAAGAAAGTTGTTGTGTTCTCAAATAACCTTCCTCTTATATAACTGTTGCTCTTCTTCTTCTTCTGCAATTATAAAGCTCCACGTCCTCCATGGTGTGCGCTTGTAATGGAGTGAATATCATGGCACTATTTTCGCTGGACTTGCTCCACGTTTTTTGCAATGGAAACAAACTAACACCACAATCCGTTAGTGAGCACATTCTTAGTGCGTGTAGTGAGTTTGTTGGAGAACTCAACATTGTTAGCTCCATATTTTATGCCACATCCCTTCAATTTTTTTTTTTTTGAAACAAAACAACAACAACAACAACTATCTAATAACTTGGAGAATCTTTAGTTCAAAGATTCTAAGTTACTAGATTATTAAATATACCATATGATAAACATTCAAAGTGCATAAAATAATATCTTGACTTAGATTAAATAATCTTTCTCCAAAAAATATATGTTAGGCCCTAAGTATGTTTAGTGAGTAAATATATGTTTTGGGCTTTTGTTAATTAGGGCCCTACATTGTTAATATTAGGATTGTATATATACCTTACTCGATTGATGAATGAAATCAGGAAAACATAATTCCTAACATGGTATCGGAGCCTAAACCCTAAAAAAAAAAAGAGAGAGAAAAAGTGATTTTTTTTCTTGCTGCTCGACAATGTCAGAGGAGGGAAAGATTGATCCTGCTCATCCGTATTACCTAGGCGCAGGAGATCAGCCCTGCAATTTGATCACCCACGTGGTCTTGAAGGGCGACAACTACTTAGTGTGGTCAAGGGCAATCACTTTGTCCCTACGACCTCGTAGAAAATTTGTGTTCGTCGATGGAACGATCACAAAACCGACCGAGAAGAAGAAGTTACTCGATTGGGAGAAGGTGAATTCGATGCTTGTCTCGTGGCTGTTACGATCATTGGACACCAAACTAGCAGCAACCGTGCCCTATTTCGAGGAGGTGAAGAAACTTTGGGATTATTTAGAACAACGATTTTGTGTTTCTAATGGTCCTGGATTGCAACAATTGCGATCACAAATTACTGATTGTAAGCAGACAAAAGGAATGTCTGTTGAAGACTATTATACCAAACTCATGGGTTTGTTTGATGACCTCACGAGACTCAAACCCCCACACGGGTGTGAATGTGGCCGGCCTCTGTACGTGCAATCTAGCGGCGAAGTATGCGGCAGACAGAGACGAAGAATTGTTACACCAATTTTTAATTGGTGTCGATGATGATCAATATGCAACCGTGAGAACGAATTTGCTCTCACATCAGCCTCCTACAGACCTTACTCGTGCTTATCACACTCTTCTTCAAGAGGAAGCATCGCGCGGGATTACTAGCGGCCAGGCTGCCAAAGATGATGTCAAAGTCACTCATGCCTTTGCCTTTAATACTGCTGTTCCTCGTGGGAAAGTATATCCCGAACGCCGGGATAAAACCAAGCTCTATTGCTCGCATTGTAAGAAAACGGGACATGACAACGAGGGTTGCTTTGTTCTCCATGGGTATCCCGAGTGGTGGTACGAGCTGAAACGTCGACGGAAAGCTTCTGCCACTGGTACAACCGCTGCTTGTTCAACCCCGAAGCCTGCTGCCGCTGCCTCCTCCTCGGCTGCTGGTACTGTTCGTGCCAATGCTGTGAACACTTCTTCGACATTAGCAACATCCGGAGGTGGAGAAAATTTGTCCTTAGCTGACCTTAAACCCGAGGACATTCGGGTCTTATTGAACATGATTAATCATAATAAACAGGATCGTTTGTTAGGTGAGATGTTATGTTCTTCTTGGATTATTGACACGGGTGCTTCCCATCATGTCACGGGTAATGAATTGTGCTTGGTGGATGTTTATCCGATTCAACCTTGTCCCGTGGGACTTCTTAATGGTGCTCAAGCCGAGGCTTTAAAGGCGGGCGTGTTCTTTTAGCCGATAATGTGACTTTGGAACATGTTTTATTGTCCCTACATTACACTGCAATTTAATATCGGTGTCAAAATTGATCAATAATTCACAATGTTTTGTTCGATTTACTAATACTTTATGTGCTATTAAGGACCAACGATCGGGGAGCCTGATTGGAGCCGGTGAACGGAAGGAATGACTATACTACTTTCAGCGACTTCTAACAGTATGAGCAGTGCAAATTCCCGAGGTGTCGGTGTTTGAGTTATGGCATAGACGTCTTGGCCATCCGTGGGACAGAGTAGTCAAGTAGTTCCTGCTGTTCAAAATAGTACTACTAGGTCATTGAATAAAGCTTGTCTTGTGTGTCCACAAACTAAACAATCTAGAAATTCTTTTCCTACTAGTGATAGTAGAGCTCGTCCTATTTTTGAATTGATACATTGTGATTTATGGGGGTCGTATTCAACTCCTTCTACTTGTGGTGCTCATTATTTTCTGACTTTAGTTGATGATTATTCAAGAGGTGTCTGGGTCTATTTGTTGAATTGAAAAACTGAGGTTTATTCTGCTTTTTGTTCCGTCTTTGCTATGATTGAACGACAATTTGATGTGTCTGTTAAATTGGTGCGGAGTGATAATGGAACCGAATTTAAATTTATGCTCCCTTACTTTGACACCAATGGAATTATTTTTCAAACCTCGTGTGTTGGCACCCTCAACAAAATGGTCAAGTTGAGCGTAAACATCAACATAATTTAAATGTGGCCCGTGCTTTGCGATTTCAAGCCAATTTGCCGATTGGGTTTTGGGGTGAGTGTGTCCTTGGTGCGGTTTATTTGATTAATCGTACTCCTTCTCGATTGTTGCATAATAAGACCCCCTATGAGATTTTATTTGATTTGGCACCTAATTTTGATGAAATGAAGGTTTTTGGGTGTCTTTGCTTTGCTCATAATTAAAAGGTGAAGGGGGATAAATTTGCTCCTCGGGGTAGAAAATGTGTGTTTCTGGGTTATCCTCACGGGAAAAAGGGTTGGAAAGTCTATGATCTTGAAATGGGTGAAATTTTTGTGTCACGGGATGTAGTATTTCATGAGTGTGAATTTCCTTTTGGTCCTGAAATGGTAAATGACGGGCAGACTATGACTGATTTTTTGGGCAATGATTTGGGGGTTGACCATGATTTTTTTGGAGGAGTTAGAAGGTCCTGTGGAGGAGAATAATGTAGAGGGGCCTGCTGATTTCTCCACCCTCGTAGCTGCTGCCGGCAGTGGAGTCCGCAACCCACCTGCGGAGACAGCAGCAGGCCGCAGCCACCCTACGGAGGGGACTGCCCAGTAGCAACCACCTGCTGCCTTCGGCAGCGAAGCTGCTGTCCCTGGCACCGCTGGCAGTGTTTCTTCGAGCAGCGGAAATGTGCTTGCTCTTCAACGAGGTGACAGAGCTCGTCGCGCTCCGGGTTGGCATAAAGACTACGTCGCACATACTGTTCAAGCATCGAGTCCTTTCCTAAGTTCATCCTCCTTAGGTACTCCGTATCCCATAGCACATTTTGTAAATTGTGACAAATTTTCCATGCGCCATCGTATATTTCTTGCAGCTGTAATTGCAGGTATTGAGCCTCGTAATTTCAAAGAAGCAATGACTGATGCAGGGTGGAGAGAGGCTATGTAAAAGGAAATTTCGGCCCTAGAGGATAATCACACTTGGGTTATGACAGAGTTACCCCCGGGATAGAAGGCACTCGGGTGCAAGTGGGTGTACAAAATTAAACACAACTCCGATGGCACGGTTGAGCGGTTGAAAGCTCGTCTAGTCATATTTGGTAATCATCGGGTTGAAGGCATTGACTATACCGAGACATTTGCTCCAGTGGCAAAGATGGTTACAGTGCGTGTTTTTTTGGCAGTAGCGGCTGCGAAAAATTGGGAATTACATTAGATGGATGTCCAAAATGCATTCCTTCATGGCGACCTTGATTAAGAGGTTTATATGAAGCCTCCTCCTGGGTTTCACGCCAATACACCTGGTTTGGTATGTGACCGAAGAAATCGTTATATGGCTTGCGCCAAGCCCCCCATTGTTGGTTTGTTAAGTTGGTTAGTGCCCTCAAGAGGTACGGTTTTTCGCAATCATACTCAGATTATTCTCTATTTACTCTGTCTCGTGGGAATACTCAATTGAGTATCTTGGTGTATGTGGATGATTTAATCATCTCCGGCAACAATACTTCTGCAATTTCTGAGTTTAAACAATATTTGAGTGATTGTTTTCACATGAAGGATTTGGGGATTTTGAAATATTTTTTGGGTATTGAAGTGGCTAGAAGTCCCGAGGGCATTTTCTTATGTCAACGAAAATATACACTAGATATTATTGCAGAAACGGGTTTATTAGGGGCACGACCGACCAGTTTTCCGATTGAACAAAATCATGCCCTTGCTCAATCAACTGGCGCATTTCTTGATAATCCGGAGATGTATCGTCGTTTGGTAGGTCGTCTGATTTACTTGTCGTTTACTCGTCCCGATTTGGCCTATACAGTCCATATTTTGGCACAATTTATGCAACAACCACAACAAGATCATTGGGATGCGGCACTCCGTATAGTACGATATTTGAAGGGTTGTCCTGGACAAGGTATTCTTCTGGGTGCAGATTGTGATTTACAATTGATAGGTTGGTGTGATTTTGATTGGGCAAGTTGCCCATTGACACGGCGATCTCTATCGGGTTGGATAGTGTTTCGTGGTGGTTCTCCTGTATCTTGGAAAACCAAGAAACAACATACTGTTTCTCGCTCGTCTGCGGAAGCGGAGTATCGGTCTATGGCGGCAATAACTGCAGATTTGAAATGGCTTAAGGCATTGCTTACAAGCTTAGGGGTCGCTCATCCGCGGGCAATGAATTTATTTTGTGACAGTCAGTCGGCGTTGCATATTGCTCACAACCCTGTTTTTCATGAGCGAACAAAACATATCGAGGTTGATTGCCATTATGTGCGTGATGCTATTCAAGAAGGCATGATTCGTACTTCGCATGTGACAACGGATGAACAACTTGCAGATATCTTTACGAAGGCTTTGGGGAAAAGACAATATTTGTATTTACTCGACAAGTTAGGCATTAGTGATTTGCATGCTCCAACTTGGGGGGGGGGGGTGTTAGGCCCTAAGTACGTTTAGTGAGTAAATATATGTTTTGGGCTTTTGTTAATTAGGGCCCTACATTGTTAATATTAGGATTGTATATATACCTTACTCGATTGATGAATGTAATCAGGAAAACATAATTCCTAACAATATATACAATAAATAAACATTACATTATTTTTATGATTTTTTTTTCAAAATAAAAACTATATTACTACCTAGTATTTGGCATCATCAAAACATGAAATACAACAATGTTCCCCTTTTTTGATGATGGCAAAGATAAGGCATATAAAAATACAGAAGTCACAAAAACTAATCAAAGAAAGAAGACAATAAATAAAAGAATGAAGAGATAATGGGATTATAAACATAAAGAACCAAACCTACTTAAAGAATAAAAAATTAAGACATAAACTAAAACAAAACTAATCTAAAACACTAAAACGAAAAGCGAAAAGCATCACCCAGAAACTAAGAAGACTGGAATGTTATTTTTATGTACCACTCTACTACTTTCCCCTTTTGTCATCATCAAAAACAATGTCAAGGCTTAGTAGCTCAAACATGCATCTAATATTACTAGCCATCCAAACATTTTACGAGCATATTAAGGAGAGCAATGCACAATAACCAAGAAATGTACCTGGTAAATTTAGGAATAAGAAAAAGGAGAGAAGCAACAAGGACAAGAAAATAACCAAAACGAAAAAAGAGAAGAGAGATGAAAGGAAAATTATCATCAAAATGTGATGTGCGACGCACACCCAAAGGATGATAAAATAAACTAACAACAAATTAAATTATCATTGTTTAATACAAAAAAAAAATATATCATTGTTTCACCAGATTATGGGGAAGGAAAGGTAATAAGGGAATTAGGGCTTGCGGCGGGCAGAGAAAGAAGAGACAACATCGTCAATCTTCTCCCTCAGAGCAGCTTCTCCTCTTTTCTTGCTATTCGTCAATGACCGGAGATTTGAAAAATTTTCGTCCATGACAAGAGATCTGAAAACATTGTGGCTTCTCGATGGTTGTAACACACAATAGAACAACGAACAGCAACAATTGCGGCAGCACCAACCACAACAATCAGCACGACGAGGAGAGAGAAAGAGAGTGCCGACAGACTGAAGGGAAGATGCGGTTAGACAACCCACAAAGGGGGGAAGGCTGAAGAATTTAGGAGGGAGAGAGGAGATTGAAGAAGGGAGAAAGATTAAAGTTTTTAGGAGGGAGCGGCGTTAGAGAGTGAAAGTGATGGGAGTTTTAGGTTTAGAGAGGGAGTTCAGGTTAGAGAGTGAAAGTTATGGGAGTTTTAGGTTTAGAGAGGGAGTTTAGGTTAGAGAGTGAAAGTGATGGGAGTTTTAGGTTTAGAGAGGGAGTTGGCGTTACTAAATTAAGGTAGAAGTGGGTCAATCATCTGCGTCGGATGGGCTCAAGTGATCCCACGACAATCTCTTAAACAACGATTTGCGTCGCACATAGTAAGGGATTCGACGCAAATCGTGTTAGTTATGTGCGTCGCACATAGCAAAGCATCCGACGCACATTATTCTCCCACCCATTTCTTTTAATTATTTGCGTCGAATGCACCTCAAATCCGTCGCACATGAATCAAGATTTGCATCGCATTGAAAACCCATCCGACGCAAATGATAATTTTGCGTCGCTTTAACTACTGTGCGACGCAATTCATGTGACACAAATCAACTTTTTTCATGTGTGATTTTTCAATATTGTAATAGACCAAATACATAGGAATTACTATTCGCAACGACAATCTAACGGTTGATAAGCATATTATACAATTCAGAATTCACTCAACAAATATTATTACAAGATGAGAATATAATTAACCAACCACATTACATTGGTGGCCTCACGAGTTGATAAATTACTAAAACAATCCAAAAAAGAAGGAATTTATACACTGGTAGCACACACAAACTAAATGTAAATAGATGGTCACTTGTATCATTTTATGACCAAAAAAAAACAGAGAGAAAAACTGATTTTTTTATCTTGCTGCTCGACAATGTCAGAGGAGGGAAAGATTGATCCTGCTCATCCGTATTACCTAGGCGCAGGAGATCAGCCCGGCAATTTGATCACTCACCTGGTCTTGAAGGGCGACAACTACTTAGTGTGGTCAAGGGCAATCACTTTGTCCCTACGACCTCGTAGAAAATTTGTGTTCGTCGATGGAACGATTACAAAACCGACCAAGAAGAAGAAGTTACTCGATTGGGAGAAGGTGAATTCGATGCTTGTCTCGTGGCTGTTACGATCATTGGACACCAAACTAGCAGCAACCGTGCCCTATTTCGAGGAGGTGAAGAAACTTTGGGATTATTTAGAACAACGATTTTGTGATTCTAATGGTCCTAGATTGCAACAATTGCGATCACAAATTACTGATTGTAAGCAGACAAAAGGAATGTCTGTTGAAGACTATTATACCAAACTCATGGGTTTGTTTGATGACCTCACGAGACTCAAACCCCCACATGGGTGTGAATGTGGTCGGCCTCTGTACGTGCAATCTAGCGGCGAAGTATGCGGCAGATAGAGACGAAGAATTGTTACACCAATTTTTAATTGGTGTCGATGATGATCTATATGCAACCGTGAGAACGAATTTGCTCTCACATCAGCCTCCTACAGACCTTACTCGTGCTTATCACACTCTTCTTCAAGAGGAAGCATCGCGCGGGATTGCTAGCGGCCAGGCTGCCAAAGGATGTCAAAGCCGCTCATGTCTTTGCCTTTAATACTGCTGCTGCTCGTGGGAAAGTATATCCCGAACGCCGGGATAAAACCAAGCTCTATTGCTCGCATTGTAAGAAAACGGGACATGACAACAAGGGTTGCTTTGTTCTCCATGGGTATCCCGAGTGGTGGTACGAGCTGAAACGTCGACGGGAAGCTTCTGCCACTGGTACGACCGCTGCTCGTTCATCCCCGAAGCCTGCTGCCGCTGCCTCCTCCTCGGCTGCTGGTACTGTTCGTGCCAATGCTGTGAACACTTCTTCGACATTAGCAACATCCGGAGGTGGAGAAAATTTATCCTTAGCTGACCTTAAACCCGAGGACATTCGGGTCTTATTGAACATGGTTAATCATAATAAACAGGATCGTTTGTTAGGTGAGACGTTATGTTCCTTTTGGATTATTGACACGGGTGCTTCCCATCATGTTACGGGTAATGAATTGTGCTTGATGGATGTTTATCCGATTCAACCTTGTCCCGTGGGACTTCCTAATGGTGCTCAAGCCGAGGCTTTAAAGGCGGGGCGTGTTCTTTTAGACGATAATGTGACTTTGGAACATGTTTTATTGTCCCTACATTACACTGCAATTTAATATCGGTGTCAAAATTGATCGATAATTCACAATGTTTTGTTCGATTAACTAATACTTTATGTGCTATACAGGACCAACGATCGGGGAGCCTGATTGGAGCCGGTGAACGGAAGGAAGGACTATACTACTTTTTGCGACTTCTAACAATATGAGCGGTGCAAATTCCCGAGGTGTCGGTGTTTGAGTTATGGCATAGACGTCTTGGCCATCCGTCGGACAGAGTAGTCAAGTTAGTTCCTGCTGTTCAAAATAGTACTACTAGGTCATTGAATAAAGCTTGTCCTGTGTGTCCACAAGCTAACCAATCTAGAAATTCTTTTCCTACTAGTGATAGTAGAGCTCGTCCTATTTTTGAATTGATACATTGTGATTTATGGGGGCCGTATTAAACTCGTTCTACTTGTGGTGCTCATTATTTTCTGACTTTAGTTGATGATTATTCAAGAGGTGTCTGGGTCTATTTGTTGAATTGAAAAACGAGGTTTATTCTGCTTTTCGTTCCGTCTTTGCTATGATTGAACGACAATTTGATGTGTCTGTTAAATTGGTGCGGAGTGATAATGGAACCGAATTTAAATTTATGCTCCCTTACTTTGACACCAATGGAATTATTTTTCAAACCTTGTGTGTTGGCACCCCTCAACAAAATGGTCAAGTTGAGCGTAAACATCAACATATTTTAAATGTGGCCCGTGCTTTGCGATTTCAAGCCAATTTGCCGATTGGGTTTTGGGGTGAGTGTGTTCTTGGTGCGTTTTATTTGATTAATCGTACTCCTTCTCGATTGTTGCATAATAAGACCCCCTATGAGATTTTATTTGATTTGGCACCTAATTTTGATGAAATGAAGGTTTTTGGGTGTCTTTGCTTTGCTCATAATCAAAAGGCGAAGGGGGATAAATTTGCTCCTCGGGGTAGAAAATGTGTGTTTCTGGGTTATCCTCATGGGAAAAAGGGTTGGAAAGTCTATGATCTTGAAACGGGTGAAATTTTTGTGTCACAGGATGTTGTATTTCATGAGTGTGAATTTCCTTTTGGTGCTGAAATGGTAAACGACGGGCAGACTATGAATGATTTTTTGGGCAATGTTTTGGGGGTTGACCATGATTTTTTGGAGGAGTTAGAAGGTCCTGTGGAGGAGAATAATGTAGAGGAGCCTGCTGATTTCTCCACCCCCGTAGCTGCTGCCGGCAGTGGAGTCCGCAACCCACCTGCGGAGACAGCAGCAGGCCGCAGCCACCCTGCGGAGGGGACTGCCCAGTAGCAGCCACCTGCTGCCTCCGGCAGCGAAGCTGCTGTCCCTGGCACCGCTGGCAGTGTTTCTTCCAGCAGCGAAAATGTGCTTGCTCTTCAACGAGGTGACAGAGCTCGTCGCGCTCCGGGTTGGCATTAAGACTACGTCGCACATACTGTTCAAGCATCGAGTCCTTTCCTAAGTTCATCCTCCTTAGGTACTCCGTATCCCATAGCACATTTTGTAAATTGTGACAAATTTTCCATGCGCCACCGTATATTTCTTACAGCTGTAATTGCAGGTATTGAGCCTCGTAATTTCAAAGAAGCAATGACTGATGCAGGGTGGAGAGAGGCTATGCAAAAGGAAATTTCGGCCCTAGAGGACAATGACACTTGGGTTATGACAGAGTTACCCCCGGGAAAGAAGGCACTCGGGTGCAAGTGGGTGTACAAAATTAAACACAACTCCGATGGCACGGTTGAGCGGTTGAAAGCTCGTCTAGTCATGTTTGGTAATCATCGGGTTGAAGGCATTGACTATAACGAGACATTTGCTCCAGTGGCAAAGATGGTTACAGTGCGTGTTTTCTTGGCAGTAGCGGCTGCGAAAAATTGGGAATTACATTAGATGGATGTCCATAATGCATTCCTTCATGGCGACCTTGATTAAGAGGTTTATATGAAGCCTCCTCCTGGGTTTCACGCCAATACACCTTGTTTGGTATGTGACCGAAGAAATCGTTATATGGCTTGCGCCAAGCCTCCCATTGTTGGTTTGCTAAGTTGGCTAGTGCCCTCAAGAGGTACGGTTTTTCGCAATCATACTCAGATTATTCTCTATTTACTCTGTCTCGTGGGAATACTCAATTGAGTATCTTGGTGTATGTGGATGATTTAATCATCTCCGGCAACAATACTTCTGCAATTTCTGAGTTTAAACAATATTTGAGTGATTGTTTTCACATGAAGGATTTGGGGATTTTGAAATATTTTTTGGGTATTGAAGTGGCAAGAAGTCCCGAGGGCGTTTTCTTATGTGAACGAAAATATACACTAGATATTATTGCAGAAACGGGTTGATTAGGGGCACGACCGACCAGTTTTCCGATTGAACAAAATCATGCCCTTGCTCAATCAACTGGTGCATTTCTTGATGATCCGGAGATGTATCGTCGTTTGGTAGGTCGTCTGATTTACTTGTCGTTTACTCGTCCTGATTTGGCCTACACGGTCCATATTTTGGCACAATTTATGCAACAACCACGACAAGATCATTGGGATGCGGCACTCCGTATAGTACGATATTTGAAGGGTTGTCCGGGACAGGGTATTCTTCTGGGTGCAGATTGTGATTTACAACTGATAGGTTGGTGTGATTTTGATTGGGCAAGTTGCCCATTGACACGGCGATCTCTATCGGGTTGGATAGTGTTTCATGGTGGTTCTCCTGTATCTTGGAAAACCAAGAAATAACATACTGTTTCTCGCTCGTCTGCGGAAGCGGAGTATCGGTCTATGGCGGCTATAACACCGCAGAGTTGAAATGGCTTAAGGCATTGCTTACAAGCTTAGGGGTCGCTCATCCGCGGGCAATGAATTTATTTTGTGACAGTCAGTCGGCGTTGCATATTGCTCACAACCCTGTTTTTCATGAGCGAACAAAACATATCGAGGTTGATTGCCATTATGTGCGTGATGCTATTCAAGAAGGCATGATTCGTATTTCGCATGTGACAACGGTTGAACAACTTGCAGATATCTTTACGAAGGCTTTGGGGAAAAGACAATATTTGTATTTACTCGACAAGTTAGGGATTTGTGATTTGCATGCTCCAACTTGTGGGGGGGGGGGGTGTTAGGCCCTAAGTACGTTTAGTGATAAATATATGTTTTGGGCTTTTGTTAATTAGGGCCCTACATTGTTAATATTAGGATTGTATATATACCTTACTCGATTGATGAATGAAATTAGGAAAACATAATTCCTAACAATATATACTATAAATAAACATTACATTATTTTTATGATTTTTTTTTCAAAATAAAAACTATATTACTACCTAGTATTTGGCATCATCAAAACATGGAATACAACAATGTTCCCCTTTTTGATGATGGCAAAGATAAGGCATATAAAAATACAGAAGTCACAAAAACTAATCAAAGAAAGAAGACAATAAATAAAAGAATGAAGAGATAATGGGATTATAAACATAAAGAACCAAACCTACTTAAAGAATAAAAAATTAAGACATAAACTAAAACAAAACTAATCTAAAACACTAAAACGAAAAGCGAAAAGCATCACCCAGAAACTAAGAAGACTCGAATGTTATTTTTATGTACCACTCTACTACTTTCCCCTTTTGTCATCATCAAAAACAATGTCAAGGCTTAGTAGCTCAAACATGCATCTAATATTACTAGCCATCCAAACATTTTACGAGCATATTAAGGAGATCAATGCACAATAACCAAGAAATGTACCTGGTAAGTTTAGGAATAAGAAAAGGGAGAGAAGCAACAAGGACAAGAAAATAACCAAAACGAAAAAGAGAAGAGAGATGAAAGGAAAATTATCATCAAAATGTGATGTACGACGCACACCCAAAGGATGATAAAATAAACTAACAAGAAATTAAATTATCATTGTTTAATACAAAAAAAACAAAATATCATTGTTTCACCAGATTATGGGGAAGGAAAGGTAATTAGGGAATTAGGGCTTGGGGCGGGCAGAGAAAGAAGAGACAACATCGTCAATCTTCTCCCTCAGAGCAGCTTCTCCTCTTTTCTTGTTATTCGTCAATGACGGGAGATTTGAAAAAATTTCGTCGATGACAAGAGATCTGAAAACATTGTGGCTTCTCGATGGTTGTAACACACAATAGAACAACGAACAGCAACAATTGCGGCAGCACCAACCACAACAATAAGCACGACGAGGAGAGAGAAAGAGAGTGCCGACAGACTGAAGGGAAGATGCGGTTAGACAACTCACAAAGGGGGGAAGGCTGAAGAATTTAGGAGGGAGAGAGGAGATTGAAGAAGGGAGAAAGATTAAAGTTTTTAGGAGGGAGCGGCGTTAGAGAGTGAAAGTGATGGGAGTTTTAGGTTTAGAGAGGGAGTTCAGGTTAGAGAGTGAAAGTGATGGGAATTTTAGGTTTAGAGAGGGAGTTGGTGTTACAAAATTAAGGTAGAAGTGGGTCAATCATCTGCATCAGATGGGCTCAAGTGATCCCACGACAATCTCTTAAACAACGATTTGCGTCGCACATAGTAAGGGATTCGACGCAAATCGTGTTAGTTATGTGCGTCGCACATAGCAAAGCATCCGACGCACATTATTCTCCCACCCATTTCTTTTAATTATTTGCGTCGAATGCACCTCAAATCCGTCGCACATGAATCAAGATTTGCATCGCATTGAAAACCCATCCGACGCAAATGATACTTTTGCGTCGCTTTAACTATTGTGCGATGCAATTCATGTGACGCAAATCAACTTTTTTCATGTGTGATTTTTCAATATTGTAATAGACCAAATACATAGGAATTACTATTCGCAACGACAATCTAACGGTAGATAAGCATATTATTATACAATTCAGAATTCACTCAACAAATATTATTACAAGATGAGAATATAATTAACCAACCACATTACATTGGTGGCCTCACGAGTTGATAAATTACTAAAACAATCCAAAAAAAGAAGGAATTTATACGCTGGTAGCACACACAAACTAAATGTAAATAGATGGTCACTTGCATCATTTTATGACCAATTTTCATCAGGAGACAATCGTTTATTGGCAAGAAAAATTAATGATGTTGCTTAATTACATGTTTCAAGTCAATCAACATTTCGGTATAGTACATGCCAACAATATGAGCTGCATGCCCATCCCTTTTCTTATAATATTGGTACGTGCGTTGTATTTGTTTATAACATTATATGTTGTATCGGGAGATCATTTTTCTTACATTAGCGACTGAAACTTTTAGCGCGCTGAGGTGATCCTTCAGTTGTGTCATCCTTAAGTTTAAGAACTGAATAGATGCCTGCTCCAAGAATGGCTCCTATGGGCGGAGCCAACATGTATATCCATATTCCATGGTACCTTCCTGCTGCTAAGGCTGGTCCTAGTGTCCTTGCTGGATTCATCGACCCACCTGTACTTGGCCTACGAGTTTATATCAACAACAACATTTTAATGTTCATTTCGAAATTGAACAGCTCCACATCTTCGTGGTTTTACCAAACAATTCGTTTAAAAAATAAGGAAAAATTATTACTCCTTCCGTTCTATAATATAGGAGCAATGATATTCCTATATTTGATATGGGCTAATATCATGGCAGTTATGTAATTTTTATGACAAAAGTAATATTAAAAAATAATAATTTTTTTTTTTGGGGGGCTTGTTAGTTGAAATCTGATATCATATCTTAACAATTCTTATCATATCAGTTCCCCTCTGTTAGAATAATAACTATGTAAATATTATTATTATTTTGTCAATATTCTAGGTCAATTGTAATCCTTGTATTTAGGTAACAATATGTTAGTTTCCTTATGTATAGCCTAGATTGACTCCTACTCTCTTGTATATAAACTAATTATGCTAATGATAATAATCAAGGGATTATATTCTTTCATGGTATCAGTTAGCCTTTTATAGAAGATTTCTCTCTTCTCTCTATTTCCTCTTCACGTCTTCCGCCTTACCCTTCCCGCCGGCCACCTTTCCTCCACCATGGCTGGCTCAAATCCTCCACTTTTCACCCCGCTCTTGCCGTCTCTAATATTAAGAATAATATCCCTATCCTTCTTGAGATGGAAAATGTACAATATGCTACATGGGCGGAGTTGTTTAAGGTCCATGCTCGCTCCCACCGCGTTCTCCACCACATCATACCACCTAAAACCGAGTCCGTCACCGTTCCCACCGCGGCTGACACGGAGTTATGGGCGACGTTAGACGCTACTGTCCTCCAGTGGATTTACTCCACCATATCTACGGACCTCCTTCATACCATCATCGAACCGGATGCCACCGCCATGGATGCTTGGAACCGCCTCCGAGATATATTCCAAGACAATAAAAACTCCCGTGCGGTGGCCCTCGAACAAGAATTTTCTCATCTTTCACTTGAAGAATTCACCACTGTGTCGGCATATTGCCAACGCATCAAGGAGATTTCCGATCAACTCAAAAACGTGGGCTCCCCCGTCTCGAATGATCGACTTGTTCTTCAACTTGTTTCCGGTCTCACTCCGGCCTACTCTACTGTTGGTACGTTAATTCGTCAAACTTCTCCTCTTCCATTATTTTATCAAGCCCGTTCTATGCTTATTTTAGAGGAGGCCGGCCTTGCTAAGACTAACACCACCGGCTCTACCACTGCTATGGTGGCTGCCACTAATGATATGGACGAAAATAATCATGGTTCTCATTATACTCAAACTGGAAAAAAAACCCCAAACTCGAACTAATAATTCCGGCAAAAAATCCGGTGGTGGCCGGAATGGTGGCCGCGGCGGCGGCCGTGGCTCAGGTGGAGGCTACGGTGGTCGGCGTGGCAGTGGGGGACCCCGACCGACGGTCCAGCAGCAGCAGCCATGGGGCCCGTGGCCATGGCAGTGGGGTTGGCAATTTCCCCCTTGTCCATATCCCTCTACAGGGCAGTGGGTTAGGCCCACTACATTTCCTAGACCTCCAGCAATGCATCCTGGGCCAGGCGTATTGGGTTCGAGGCCTCAGGCCTACATGGCAGATTCTGGGCAGCCTATAGCCACTGATGTTGAGGCTGCTATGTACACTCTTGGTCTCACACCTCCTGATCAAAATTGGTACATGGACACGGGAGCAACGTCTCACATGACATCGGGACAAGGTAACCTCTCTTCTTATTTTCAATTGCATAATACTCGTGGCATCTTAGTTGGTAATGGTCAGTCAATTCCGATTCTTGGTTATGGTCATACTACATTGTCCTCCCCTAACCCCCCATTATCCCTTAAAAATGTCCTTCATGCTCCCAAATTAATTAAAAACTTAGTTTCTGTTCGCAAATTTACCACTGATAACTCTGTTTGTGTTGAATTTGATCCTTTTGGGTTTTCTGTGAAGGATTATCAGACGGGAATGCGTCTAATGAGGTGTGACAGTCAGGGCGATCTTTATCCTCTTACCACCACTATCAATAATACATCACCCTCAACTTTTGCGGCCTTAGCTCCTTCCTTATGGCATGAGCGTCTTGGTCACCCGGGACCATCTATTTTGTCATGTCTTCAGAAAAATAATATTATTTCTTGTAATTCTTCCAGTCGTTCTCATATCTGTCCTTCTTGTCCTCTTGGCAAGCACATTAAATTACCATTTGTTGCCTCAAATTCTTGCACTATGTTACCATTTGATATTATTCATAGTGATTTGTGGACTTCTCCTGTTGTTAGTAATATGGGTCATCGTTATTATTTGGTCTTATTGGATGATTTTACTAATTATTTATGGACTTTTCCCCTATCAAAAAAATCTGAGGTGTTTTCCACATTTCTCCATTTTCGAGCTTCTATTCATACTCAATTTGAACGGGAAATTAAAAATATTCAATGTGACAATGGCACAGAATTTGATAATAGCCCTTTTCGTGACTTGTGCAACAAAAATGGTATTTCTTTTCGATTTTCTTGTCCTTATACGTCTTCTCAAAATGGCAAAGCAGAACGGAAAATCCGTACCATTAATAATATTATTCGCACTCTCATGCATCATGCTTCTCTACCACCATCTTTTTGGCATCATGCTTTAGCCATGGCTACTTATCTACTAAACATTCTTCCGAGCAAATTATTAAACTACCAATCTCCACTCCAAATTCTTTATAATCGTGATCCTATATACTCTCATCTCCGGGTTTTTGGGTGTTTATGTTACCCTTTGATTCCATCCACCACAATAAATAAACTTCAACCAAGGTCCACTCCTTGTGTGTTCTTGGGCTATCCTTCAAATCATAGGGGCTATAAGTGTTATGATCTTTCCTCACGAAAAATTATCATAAATCGACATGTTTTATTTGATGAAACACAATTCCCTTTTTCATCTCTTCACACACCAACTTCTTCTTCCTATGATTTTTTGGATGGCAACTTACATCCCTATATCATCCATCACATGGCCCAACTCCCCTCTCCATCTCTCCATGCGGACCCTCCTTCCCCTCCTTCTGGTCTCGGCCCAGTTGTGTCCCCCACTACACATGGGCCGCGCCTCTCCCCTCCACTAAATCCAGCAGGCCCGTCTCCCTCCTCTTCACCTCACACAGCTACCGCGGGCCCAACTGCCCAGCCCGAGGCTCCCTCACCTCCCGTCACCGAGCATGCCTCCCCTACCTCACCCGTCCAGCCCACTGTCACACCTCCCCCTCCCCGAGGCCCAGTCACCCGTAGTCAAAGGGGCATCTTCAAGCCCAAACCCCTCTTTTCTCTTCATACCTCTACCACTCGTTCCCCCCTACCCCGTAACCCAGTGTCGGCTTTGCGTGACCCCAATTGGAAACTGGCTATGGATGCTGAGTATAATGCTCTTATTGAAAATAAGACTTGGGAGTTAGTGCCCCGTCCCCCAGGTGTTAATGTGATTCGTTCTATGTGGATTTTTGCTCATAAAGAAAATTCTGACGGTTCTTTTGAGAGGCATAAGGCCCGTCTTGTAGGTGATGGCAAAACTCAGCAGGTGGGCGTGGATTGTGGAGAGACTTTCAGTCCGGTTGTGAAACCGGCTACCATTCGTACTGTTCTTAGCTTAGCTTTGTCTAAGCAGTGGTCAATTAATCAGCTGGATGTTAAAAATGCCTTTCTTCATGGCGATCTGAAAGAAACTGTGTATATGTATCAGCCTTTGGGATATCGAGATGCCACTTATCCTGATCATGTTTGTCTCTTAAAGAAGTCTCTCTATGGCCTCAAGCAGGCCCCCCGTGCTTGGTACCAGCGTTTTGCAGATTATTTGGCTACCATTGGTTTTTCTCACAGTATGTCTGATCACTCTTTATTCATCTATCGTCAGGGCACATCTATGGCTTATTTACTGTTATATGTGGATGATATCATTTTGACTGCTTCATCTAATGCCTTACGTCAGTCGATTATTTCTCAGCTTAGCTCTGAATTTGCTATGAAAGATTTGGGTGCTTTGCATTATTTTTTGGGCATTGCTGTCACTCGTCATGCAGGTGGCCTATTTCTCTCTCAGCGTAAGTATGCTACTGAGATCATTGACCGTGCTGGGATGTCTTCTTGCAAGCCTTCCTCCACTCCAGTCGATACTAAACCTAAGCTGAGCTCCACCGCCACAGCTCCTTTTGCTGACCCATCCCTCTATCGGAGTCTTGCTGGGGCTCTCCAGTATCTTACATTCACCCGACCTGATATATCTTATGCGGTCCAGCAGATTTGCTTATATATGCATGATCCTCGTGAAGCTCATATGCAGGCTCTTAAGCGCATTGTGCGCTATCTGCAGGGTACGTTAGACCATGGTCTCTATTTATATCCTTCCCCCACCTCCAAGCTCATTGCATACACTGATGCTGATTGGGGTGGCTGTCCGGACACCCGTCGTTCTACTTCGGGGTATTGTGTTTTCTTGGGTGATAACTTACTCTCCTGGTCAGCTAAACGCCAGCCTACATTGTCTCGCTCTAGTGCAGAGGCCGAATATCGAGGGGTTGCTAATGTTGTTTCTGAGTCGTGCTGGTTACGAAATCTACTTCTGGAACTTCACTGTCCTCTTTCCACTGCTACCTTAGTTTATTGTGATAATGTGAGTGCGATTTATCTCACTGGGAAGCCTGTCCAGCATCAGCGCACAAAACACATTGAAATGGACATTCATTTTGTTCGCGAAAAGGTAGCCCGTGGGCAAGTTCGAGTCTTGCATGTCCCATCTCGCCATCAGATTGCTGATATCTTCACCAAGGGTCTTCCTTTGATTTTGTTTGAAGATTTTCGAGACAGTCTCAGTGTCCGTCCTCCTCCCGCTTCGACTGAGGGGGTGTGTTAGAATAATAACTATGTAAATATTATTATTATTTTGTCAATATTCTAGGTCAATTGTAATCCTTGTATTTAGGTAACAATATGTTAGTTTCCTTATGTATAGCCTAGATTGACTCCTACTCTCTTGTATATAAACTAATTATGCTAATGATAATAATCAAGGGATTATATTCTTTCACCCTCAAAAAAAAAAAAATCTTATCATATCAGTTTGCTATTAAATCATATCTGAGCTACATCTAATCATATCAGGTTACTCCCTCCATTTCAAAATATAAGGCATTCATGGTCTACGAAGACTACATATATCTCCCACAATATGACAAATAAAAATTATAAAAATAATACCATTGGATTCGTCTTGAAAAATACTATAATAACATTATTTTTTACATATGTTGAGAGCATTTAATGGTCAAAATTCAATCTCGAACATCGTGTGTGCCTTATATTTAGAAACGGAGGGAGTAAATAGTATGGATGATATTGGCCCATATCGGATTTGGGAGTATACTTTCTCATGATATAGTGCTAACTTTTAACTTTTCACGGAAATTAATAAGAAAATAAAAGTAATAGGATTTCTAAAAAACAATATTTAGTAAAGTGTTTATATGGCAATTTTGCGTTGAAACTAGCTCTTTTTTTATTTTACCTTTTAAAAAAATCAAAAAGTAATGAACGTTTTTGGAATGATGTAAAATAATAAATAGGGGCACATATTTTAAAAGAAAAGTAGGGTATTTTGAAAAGTTTGTTTAGAAATTGAGGATAATTTAGTGGAGGCAAATTAATAAAAAAGAAAACAAACACAACATTATGGGACACCCAAAAAGGAATGTGAACACTCTATTATAGGATTGAAGGAGTAAAAGGCTATATACTGTTTTTTTGTGATAAATTAATAAGGTTAAGAGAAGAGAATGAGAAAAAGCTTAATTATATTAATGAAATGGTATAACTATATATAGTGTTACAAAGATTGCTAATCTAATCTAATACAATTTTTATAATTCGCTAAAAGATATGCATCATAAATAGATAACCATGCCATTCTATTCTATCATTCATGAAAAAGCGTGAAAGTTTGCTATTGATGAAATTTTAACACACACAAGAATCGGTTTATAAAACGCTTTTTTTTTTTTCTTTTTTTACAAATTATTTGCATATCACATCTTGTACATTACTCAAATCATCATAGTACTAGAAATTCTTGGAATAAGATTGTCAATATTACTTGTTGCCAGTTGACCATAAAATTAAAATAAAAACTCTTGTAAGAAGTGTTAACTCACCCAATGAGAAGTATATCAAGCAGGATAGTAGTTCCAATCGCGATACCTGCTAACTCACCCACCTAGATCGATCAAGAGAGCAAACTTGTATTGATTATATAAATTTAAGATTTAAAAGCAATGAAATGTCATATTTTGAATCAGTCAGTAAAAATATATACTTCATCCGTTCTGTTTTAAATGAAACGTTTGCTTCCAACGCGCTTATTTAATCATTAGTATCTTTAGTTGTGCACACGTACAAAATATAAAAAGGTTATAATTTGATAGTGTGAGATGAATCTAACAAGATCTCGCTCAACTATGGTTTTCTTTATATAATGGCGATAAAGTGTAGTCAAAATTAATCAATAAATAGTGTCATTTTACCTAATGTTTCATTTAAAACAGAACTGATGAAATCCAAATCATAGTAAACTACTTACAGCACGAGTATCTGTGGCGACAGCAGTGATAACGAACATGAGGAAAAAAGTGGCAACAATCTCAAGCAAAAATGCCTGACCAAAGCTAGCTGTTGGAGACGGCACAGTACCCCCACCCGACATAAACGGGTGGTAAGCAAGCTTAAGCAAGAAGCCAGCTGATATTCCTCCACATACTTGGGCGAATATGTATACGGGTACTTGGATCCATGGAAAATGTTTAAAGGCTGCAAAAGCAAGAGTAACAGCTGGGTTTATATGGGCCCCTGATATGTGGCCCAATGATAAGATTGCTATTATTGCTGCAAGTCCAGAACATGCTGCGTTTCCTAATAGACTTTCTGCTCCGTCAAACTTTTGGTTCACTATGGGCCCACCTGCTGCTGAAAATACTAGTATGAATGTTCCTACAAATTCTGCTCCTGCCTGTACAATGTTTACCAATATGCATACTTCCATCAATTTACAACCAACATAATGTATTAATGTTTATGTATATTATGGAGCAATAATAAACTAACGTATAAGTCGAGACAAGTTTACTGCACTTGATTGCATTATAAAATATAAATTAATCTACTAGGAACGTCCCTACGTTTAAAATCATAAAACAAAGTATTAGCTAACAAATACTCCCTCCGTTTCATAAAACATTACTAGTGATTCTCCCCCAAATATTTTCCAGCATAATAATCCCTTTATTTCTCGTTATTTGTCAATAGAGTTAACTATATGAAGTATTAGCTATAGAAAGGTTATAACTACAACTTAGCCCAAAAAAAAAACCCTAGCCTCCCTCTTTCTTTTTTCTCTCTAAAACCCTAGCCTCCCCTACTTCTTCTTCATCAGTTAGGGGCTGCCATGGATGATTTCATCCATGGTAAGCCCCTTTTTCCTTTTATTTTCAGTTTTTAGTTTATTTTCTTGTTTTGTTGAATAAATCAGTATCTCTTTATGAGATTTCTTCAAACCTGTTATGGGGTTTTTAGTCTTTGTTGTGGAGATCTCCTTCTCCTCTATGGGAGTTGTGAGTGTGGTTGTTTTGTTTTAGGTATGAGAAATTGTTCTTGTTGGTTGAAGTTCAAAACTCAACATGAAGGTATTGGAATCTCGGATGCGGTTAACATGACTCGATCAAGAAGACTCTTCCCAAACTATGTCAGAATGATAGACTTCCTCATCAATAGCTGTTTGATTCAGCAAATACAAGGGGGCTGCGCTGTATTGCTCGATCTGGTTCATTATAGTTTCTTCGAAGACGAATTTGATTTAACCTTGTTTAATTGTATCTTGTTTTTCTTTAATATCTATTGTAGATGCCGTTTGGCCTTCAATTAATGAAATTTCTCTTTCAAAAAAAAAAAAAAAAAAAAAAAAAAAAGCTATAGAAAGGTTATTTTTCATAGAACACTTTATCACTGGTACTAATTACTGAATACATACAAATTGGTTTCTCTCTTCTAGAGAATAGCAGCTCTTTTATAATCGTACTAGCTTTTTATGAACGCTATGTATGTGGCGACATTTTAGAAATAACTATTACTCACTAGTAAAACAAACCAAAAAAACGAAAGTTCGTATCTAATTTCATCTCTATGTTGTGAGAAAGATTGAAATACTTACAGATAGTATTTAAAAACACATTAATAAATAAGTATAAGTAATGAAATTGCATCTGTAACTAATTTTTTTTGTCAAAGCTCTAAACTACCATGAACCGTGACAAAAAGAGACAGAAATAATGCAATCCCTTCTCTCTCTCTTCAATTCTTATCTACTCTCCCAATTCCCAAACCCATCTCTCAATTACACGCAATTCTTTTTTCCTCTTTGTTTAATTGAAACAATGTAGTCGTCACTTTTTCTCTCCTTTATATCATCTTCCTCAATTTTCCCCAAATCAAACCACACATTAGATTCTCATTTTTAGCTAAACCTCTCAATCTCAATCTCCGCTTTTGTGGACTTCAAAGAGAAGCACTGAGTTTCTCAGGGAGTTCTCGCCGAGTTCAACTCCTAGTAACCGAGTTCAATCTCCGGAGACCTTCGATTATGATTTCGCCATCATTGGAGCTGGTTTTGGCTGTCATGGCGATGCTCTTCATGTCGTCAATAATGTATTTTTGATTATCGAGTTGATGGGTTGAAATTTTGTTATCGACACAAATCTTTGATTTTAATATATGGACGTTAAAGTATTTTTTCTCAAAGTCTTTTTAATATATGCGCACAAAGAAAATCTTGTTGAACTATTTTGTCTCAACTTTTATAATATTTGGGCACAAATTTGAACATTTTTTTGACAAAATTTGATTTTTTTTCCTGACCATTTCTAATGTGATTTTAATTCGAATTTCAACTATATTTAACTGAAATTTTAAATAAACAATAATTTGAATCCAATTTGTTTTTTAAAAAATCTAACACAACACATATTCGTAAGATTTATCGTATTTTGATCTTAAATTTACTCGAACATAGTACATATTCTTAAGATCTACTAAACATAAGCATTACACACAAACTTTTATTTTCAATAACAAATTGTGTATCTAATTAACAGTAAAGTATCCGAAATTTGAGAATGTCGTATTTGAAAATCTGGTGAAGCTCCAATCTATGAAAATAACTGATTTTTTTTTTTTGGTTTTCAAGTTTGGGTTTGTAATTGAGTTTGTGTTATGGAAAATTTTATTTAGTATGAATTTAAGTTGTCTCTTTAATGAAAATGGCGTATTTTTTTTTTTGTTATTATATGTGGTATTAATGTGTGGTAAATTGTTGATTATGAATCTTTTGTTTTGGTTGAATCTCTTTTATGGACAAGTTCATATGATTAATCATTATAAGAGTTGATTGGATTTAATAGAGTTTTTTATTTTTTTTGGCAAGTTTATGCATGAAATTGGTATTGATCAACTGCTAGAGGTTGTATTTGGAAATTTGAAATGTAATATTTATGTTGTGGAGAGGCAATCAAGTGAATTCTTAAGAGGACACCATTGCTCCCCCTTGGCTTATATAATAGAGATAGGTAAACATGTTATATATTAGATTAGGTTTAGTGTAGTATACAAGTATTATTACGATATTACTTTTCATAGATTTTACTAATTGCATATATATAGTGAAGGTATTAAGGGTTAAAGTATTGTATTTTCATACGTTTAAACTGAAAATGTTGCAATCATAAATGAACAGATGAAGTATATATATGAAAAGGGTTGGTCGATATATCAAATAAACTATTATGAGAGGCCGGCCTATTCATCAAGATATTAGGAAAATAATTATTCTCCGCTATTTCTAATTCCAATATTATTTGCTATAATTTAGCTTAGGTTAACACTATGTATCTCAGCCTATTGCATATCAAAACAATCACCTTAGTACAAATAGGGTCTGAAACTGTGTATCCCTAAAATATGTATCATTCATGCTAAAAATTGTACAAGTAACATATTGCTTGTTTTTTAAGGATATTTTTACTTCAACAATAATTACAAATAGTGCAAAACTATAGAATGAAATTTGTTCGTGAATAATTAAGTACCTTTTGGAGCAGTGAAATCCTGGCCTCCTTCGAAGTGAATGGCTCAAGCAATGGTCGATTACTGACTGATGCTGGGGTTGCTGACGGCGATATATTATCATTTACCGGCATTATTAACTCTTTGAATTATTTTGCTAATTGATCACTTTAATGAAATATATGGAGAATAATAACTTTACGCTTCCTTCTTTCGAATTTTGCACTCTTCTTTGCGCATCTTGGGATGTTGCATTGAAGCTCTCAATATATATACAAACGTAAAACTTTTATGGTGTCTTGCATTACTCCAATATGAGGAATGCATGATTCGTGCATTACATGAATTAGCTAAATTTTAAGGAATGTGTTTATTCTGTTGGTCCATTTTTTAAATTTTAAAGAATTCTTTCCCCTAGCTTCGTGGCTCATTAAAGTAACAAGCTAAGCAATGCAAGAATGGTGGAAGGATTGAAAATTCGACATCATATAACATATGTTTGATGTCATCAGGCTATATATCGGATTTATCTTAGACACCATTTGTTCTCAAGGTTTCATGGTTTTTCATATGTAATTATTAGTTAATGAGATTAATTACAGAAAATCCTATCTCCTATTATTGTTTACTATATTTTCAATTATTAATTAGTTTGTGCAAATAGTGAATCATATATACAGCTGATATCAATTAATAAAAGGAAAATTGTCAAAAAAAAAAAAAAAAACTTTTAAATGTTTAATTTTGCAAGAAAAAATCTTTTAAAGCATTCTTTGCAAAAATAACCACAAACTTAATTTTTTTTCTTGCAAGATGAAACTTATTCTCATTTTTCAGTATGGTTTTTGAGATGCATAGGGGTGGTGTTGCAGTTAATGGAAATAGGAGATTAAAGAAAGATAGAACGGTCATCGCCGAAATTGAGAAAAACCACACCGTAATGTGAGAATAGGTTTCTTCTTGCAATAAAATTTTAGTTTGTGGTTTCTTTTTGCCAAAAATGTTTTATAAGGTTTTTTTTTTTGCAAAATTAAACTGTTAAAAGGTTTTTTTGGCAAATTTTCCTTAATAAAAATGAATGACATATGTAGGTTTTTTTAAGGTACATATGGAGAACATATTAAAAAGTGTTCCTAAAGAAAGAACAGTTCCATGTGTTAAGTGCTTTACAACATATATCCACATACAATAAATAAAAGATAAGAAAATGTCATGTATAAGATTCAATATTGTGACTTCAAGTTTATACTATAATCATAACTCCTAAACCAAGTTATATTTGATTTTATCATTCAAAGTAAAATATTAATAAATGAAAATTATAAATACCGGGGCGTAGCCCGAGCCTAAAAACTAGTAAAGATGCAGGTTATAAGATTTGATACCATGACCTTAAACTTATATACTAAAGTCTTAACCACTAAAACAAGTAATGTTTGGTATTATAATTTGAAAGTAAAATATTAATAAGTGAAAGTTATAATTAGCCGGACATAACTCGGGACTAAAAAACTAATTTTATACACAATAGATGATTAATATTTTGGGTATACTAGGGTACGTACATATAAGGCTATATATTTATTACAACATATACTCTTTTTCAAAAGATCTTACCGGATGGTAAAATCTACTTGATAGGCCCTATATTTCTTTGGTTGTACCAAGAAATGAAATATTTATAAATATTTGAAATCAATTTCTACACTCTAATTGATCGAGAACCCCTATGTTTCTTTGGTTATACACTTATACCCAAATGAAATGTCACTTTCTAAAATTTGATAAGTTGCATTTGGAATTTATCCATATTATCATTGATGATACCCTTAATTAAGAAGTCCAAGAAAAAATTGAACAAAGGTAGAGTTGTAAAAATCTAAATATTGAATGGTAATTGTAATTTATTCTAAAACTTAATTCGTTGTAAATAATGGATGTGATCAATGTGGCTCATTACTTAATCACATAGACAACATATCTAGTTACAAAATCTCATATTAGACAATCTTATAATAATTATTATAAGATGAGGGTACTTTTTACTCTTAAGGATTGACCTTATATTGTACATGTGACTCGACCTCTTAACTAATTGTATCTTGTATTCTTGTTTAACTTAAAAAATCACTTATATAGTTTTAACAAATGATTTGTTTAGGGCAAACAGTGGAGTTGTCTTACAGTTATTTCTTAACTATCTTAATTTAATATTGAAAACAACGTACGTGGAGATTATAGATCAAATGTGCTTATCTAATAAATCAAATGTATGTAAGAACGCGTAATTAACTACTCTGGTTACTTTATTTTATCAATAAATAAATAAATCAAATGTGCCTATTATTCTCCAAAGAAATTCCGGTTAAACAAAGCTGACTTTCTTGGTGATGCATGCATTTATCATTTCTACTTTTAGTGAATTATTCTTTTCATTGGAGATTTTACATTATTCAGGCTCTTATAAGACTATAAGAGTACACCCCATGCCTTTTTGTCAATTAGCTGTTCAAGTACAATTATTTATTTTATTATCCTCCCCTCAAAAAAAAAATTTATTTAATTATCCATCAAATTGCTCGTCTTTCCTCGCGTATTATGATTTATGTAGATAGTTTTTGTGTTATAGAATAAGAGACCATCTAATCTGGGAATATATTAGGAAGTTGACATCAACGAAATCTTTTACACGAAATAAGAATATCAATTGTAATGTTGACCTTCATAAACTTAATAAGAAGAATGTGCATGAACAGCGTGGCATTCGAGATGTAATAACATTAAGTAAACAATAATCCTTTTATTCCCTACGCAAATTCCATGTGATATTTGGAGTGTTACGGACAAATCAAAGTATTATATCCTTCAAATATTCAGATTTGTTTTTTTATTGCTTAAAGTTATCCCTTCAAATGTGAATTGTGATTACCAGCTTCACATTTCAACTATAGTTTGCTTACAGGTTGCCCTTTTTGCAGTTGAATATTTGCTAGCCTCCAGCCTTGAGTCATTTCTCATGCCTCTCATTAAAACTAGTTTCTTCTTTTGTACCAACAAAATTCAATAAAACAAATAAAACACAATATTTTTTGCTCCTGGAAAAATTACGGTAATGACATGGTTAGCTTTGTACTTTATCCGTAACGAAATAGATGTTACACTTTTCAAAATATACTTTTTTTAGGCAATTTTTTGAAGAGGAGAGAAATAGAGAGAAAGAAAAATAAAAAAAAACTCAAATGGACCCGGTGCACACTAACTTAGTATACACCGGGTTGGTAAGATATTAACTTCATATAGTGAATTCTACAGAGATATAGTGAACTTATATACAATATAATATAATTTATTAACGAAAAACATAATGTGAAATTATATGCAATATAATAGAGAAATTACTTAAAATGTTTTAACATACAGGAAGATCTAAGTTGCATAGTATATATCATGACACTTGTTCTAGCATATGGAATGATTTAGTTTCTCCATGATATAATGAGTGTATGAATGATATAGTGAGTTTCTGCTTGATATAGTGTGTATTTGAATGATATAGTGAGTTTCTGCATGATATAATGTGTTTCTGATAGTGAGTTTATGTATAATATAGTGTGTGTTTGAATGCTATAGTGAGTTTCTCTATGATATAGTGTGTGTTTGAATGATATAGTAAGTGTGTCTGAATAATATAGTGAGTTTCTGCATGATATAGAGTGGGTCTAAATGATATAGTGAATTTCTGCATAATATAGTGGATTATTCAGTAATGATATGTTGTTTTGCCTGGTGCACACTAATGTTAATGTGAACCGAGTCCACACAAGTCAAATTGATTTAATAACAATCATATTTAAAAAGTATATCATCTATTTTATTGCGCAGAAAGTAGATTTGTTTTTTCAAAATGTTATACGCCCATAGTCTTAGAAGTAATTATAGTTATCCTTGAATTTTTTTTCTTTATCTTCTCATGTTATATATAGAAATCCTCTTTTGATTGTTTTTTTTACAAATTTTGACTTTAATACTATTCATATCTTAATATTGACTAAACAACTTTTATTCACTAATATATAAATTTTCATATTGATATATAAGTTCTTTTAAATGTATATTTTTAGAGTACTATATTTTAGTAAATCATACTAAGAATCAAATATCTAATGTTGAAGTTGTATGTTACCAAGCATAAAAACGAAAACAGTACAAATAAAAGACAATGGATACAGGATATATCGTCTATTCGTCTGATTAATTAAATTCACTCAATGTATGCAAAATTTGGTTCATATAATTTGAATGAAATGATTGAAAATATGAGTTGTAAATCCTTTACTTTTCTTTCAGTTATTTGGTTCAGTTAAAATATGGATTTACAACCTATTACTGAATGAAGAGGTCTGGAATCTATATCCATGGTGACTGGTGAGGTTTGGAGGTATAAGATTCAGGGATCTTAAAGGGTCTGAGAAACCTATTAATGGGAAATTTTATATCTAAACTACCTTAACCATATCCTTTCTTTTTAAGAAGAATATTACATCATGTTCATTCCATTTTATACCCGACATTTTTCTTTGAAGGGCATTCTATACCCAAGAAAAGATGCATGTAAGTTGTAAGTTGTAAGCTTATTTTGTTATTCGGTGCTGGGCTGCGTCTATTTGCACGCGTGTCTTCATTGGGCCTAAGTATGAGGTACACCGTACATATGTGTACATGCTCGTTACTTTATGGTCCTGCTTATTGGTAAGCATCAAAGTCTTTTTGTTGCTGGGCTGTGCAGAAGAAAATAAGGCAATGTGGGCTTTCTGGCACCAAGGTTAAGATTCCTAAATGAGAATGTAAATCTATGCTAAATTGCTAATATCCATAATCATCTATCAAATATATTAAAAGGCGTACGTGACGATGTATACATGCCATGTGGTAACTGGTAACTCTATCACTCCACTAGAATTGTTCAATATGTACATATTAACAAAAGTAAAATTAGCTTCCAATAATATTTGAACCCGTGACCTCTCGCTATTATACATGACACAATTACCATCTCAAACAACTTTTAATCATGCTTTAAGTGTCCACATTTGTACCTTTTAAATGTTGAGTTTTCCTTAATACTTCATCTGTTTCATAATAAGCGAAACACTTCTCTTTTTTATGTGAGAGCTTTTTTAGAGAAGTGTTTCACTTATTATGGAACGGAGGAAGTATATTTAAATAAAAATGGAAAAATGCATATCAAGTTCGGAAAACGGTACCAACCTCAAGCAATGTCGGAGCCCAAATACTAGTAACTTTTAAAAAGTAGGAATTGTGTTACCGTTGAAATCAATAGTGAATTGGGTGATAAAAGTATGAAATTCACTATTCATAAGAAATTGGGGCAATTTCAGCCCTCCATCTAAAACCCATCATCGGTCCTTTCTATCCCTTTCTCGCTGTCTCTCTCCTCTCTCGTCACTCTGTCTTTCTCGCTCTATCCCTCTTCTCTCTCCTCTATCCTCTATCCTCTTTTGCCATTGTTATGAAGATTGAGGTGAACAAAAGTCGATCTTCTTTTTCCTCATAAAAGCAAGCGTTTCATCTTACTTGCTAAAAAATAATTTAATTCGAAAAGTGTTACTTCAAATATGGATTTTAGGAGAATTTTTATGGTTACTATCTCTTCATCTACTTTCAGCCCAACGATGGCAAGGTACTTTTTTGTTTTGCTTTCTTTGATTTTTTGTTGATATTTTCTAGGTATTATTATCATACCGTATAATAATGTCTGAACTCTGTAATAATTTTATATACGGTTTTTTCACCAGGTACCCCTAAGGTTTCTTAATATTCACCTGGTACCCTTTTTTCCAATATACACCAGGTACCCTTGAGGTTTGGTAGAAATTCCTGAAATGCCATGCCGTTAAGTTTCTGTCAACTTTGTTGGATTTCCATCCAAATCACTCATATTAACCCATAATAACTCTAATTAACCCTAAGTAAAATCTAATTAACCCTAATTAAATTGTGATTAACGCTAATTATCCCTAATTACTTTAAACCTCCACCCACCATCATCCAGCAGCCCTACCCCCTGAAAACCACCTCCAACCCCGAAAACTACCCGCACACCTCCCTAACCCCTGTGACCCATCCTATTCACCCCTTCCCCCGCCACCATCCTGCCACCCCTTTCCCTGGACCGCCCTGCAACCCTGTCCACCCCTTTTCTCCTTCTCCTCTCACTACAAGAATTCGTCATTTTAACGATGGCAAAATATTGACCGCCCAAATAACCGTCGGTGAATTAGAGAATACCGACCGCAAAATATCAGACGAAAATCACAACCCTTTTGTTGTAATTACCGACTGCACAGCAGTAGTTAACTATATACCGACCTCTTTAAAAGGAAAAAAAAAATAGATCTAATCCCTCCCTCATTTCCCACGCCTCTCTACAGTTTCTCACTATAGGTAGTCTCTTTCGCCATTTTTGTAGTAGTGAAATGTTATTGAAGACATACTCTTATGAAAGTTATAATGTGGAACAACAAGGGGATGATGCCATTACTTTCAGGTGGATGGATCAATCTCTCTATATTGTCTCTGTGTGGGCTTCTGTTGATGCCACTATTGGGAGTTCTTTTAGCTTTTCTCAGCCAATGTGATTCAGCTAGCTGATGGATTTTGCTCAATGTGTAGGAAATACTACAGACAGTAGATCGAATTCTTTGACTCTTTCATGTAGATAAAATTCTTTTTTTTTTCTGTGAGGATTCATATCAACAAGATACAATTAGCTTTTCTTTTCTGAATACAGATTGGGGTTTGTTTTCTTTCTTAAAGGCGATACATATTGGTTCTAGCTAGATTGTGAAAGATAGCTTATTCATGGTTATTCTTCAAATTCTACTCATTTGTGATTTAAGATCATATGACTTAATCCATCGAATCATGTATTCATGTGCAGGCTTTAGGTGCAGTGAAGGGACACGTATAAGTTAGCAAGTTTTTTTTTCATTGAATACAACTCTGCTGAATACTTTTGGGTTGGATTGCTACTTTCTATTGATCCTATTATTGTTGGGATTTAGGAAGCTAGCAGAAGAACCTTTATAGAGCATGCAACGATTTACGATAGTGGAAAACTATGAAAGGGAGATTAGGACTTAGGAGTATTTGGTTAATACTTCCACATGGTGACATTGTTATATTAGAGGGTAGCATATCATATCTTCAAAATCTTTCATTGGTTGCTTTCCAACACCATTCTCAAATTTGGAGAGTTAGGTAATAAAATCAATAATCTTTCACTCTTCTTGTAATCAACTAATCATCCTTTGGTGTGTGTTCAACGAGCTAAAAATATTTATGATCTTCGAGACACTACAACATTGTTAAAAAGAAGTTTATTGCTTTAACTCATTGCTTATAAGGGGTTTTCTCTTCTTCTATATGTTTCCATTTAACTAATAGAATCTTTTTTTTGCTTTCTGTAATGCGTGTTGTTGCAAGTTAATAAGAGATCATAAAGTTGTGGAGAAGAGTGGTGGCGCTTTTCTTTTGAAGAAAACTTCATATATTTGTTTGTGGCATTTTCCAAAGAAACCAATCCTTTCTAGACAAATGATGACATTTCTATTAAATGGGTATGTTGTGATTACTTCCTTGAATCCCTTCTCTTCTTCCTCTTTTTAGTCTTCTTAATTTCGTTCCTCCGCAGTTTTTGTTTAACCATAAGAAATCGTAAATTTTGGAAAATTTCATTATTGATGAAGATAACAACTTATGGCTTACTACACATTTTATAATTGCAAAATTGTGGAAGAAAGTTACACATTATAAAACAAAGTTAAACATAGCAAAACTGAAACTTATGATGAAATATTCCCAGCCAAATATTCTTGGGAAATTCTCTTTGGTAGCCCTTAACTTTTTTTTTCCTCTTTAGTAGCTTTTCTTACGGGTTAATATCCCTCACTCGTAGAAAAACGACGATTTGCGTCGCCCCAAGTGCGTCGAAAGTAAAGCAGAACGGCGCAAAAGGGTAATTTGCATCGCAAGCAAAGAAGAGTGCGACACACATCATGGGTAATTTGCGTCGCACGTACCATAGGTGCATTGCAAAAGCCCAATGTGTGTCGGACAACCTCGCACATACATACGACGCAAATCGTCTCCTCTTTGAAAAAAGAAAATTCCACTATCTGTGTCGCATGGTACTTTGGTGCGTTGCAAAAGCACAATTTGCGTCGGACTTGATGCCCCATCCGACGCAGATCCACGGCCCACCAACCATTTAACCTGCCACCACTTAACATTCGCCCCTCAAATTATCTGACTCTCAAACCTGCAACACCTCAAATTCTCTCACTCTCAAATCCTACAACGCCTCCTCAAATCCTCTCACTCTCAAAAACTACAACGCCTCCTCAAATCCTCTCACTCTCAATACCTGCAGCGCCTCAAATCCTCTCACTCTCAAAACTCTAGCCTCTCAAATTCACCCCTTAACCTACCGCGCCTCAAATTCTCCTCTCCCACTCTCATATTCTCCTCTCTCACTCTCGCTCAGCTTTCGTTTTCTCTCTCTGCGAACTAACAATGACTTCAGCGCATGAATTTTCCGGCAAACGAATTTTTCGGTAAACGAATTTACCGGCAAATTACATCATCTTTCATTTTCTCTCTCGCTTTGACAGGTTCGAATTTAGTTTCAATTTTTAAATCTGATATGTTTTTCATTTTTAGATCTTATTTCCATTTTAGTTGTCAAATCTGAAAATTCGTTTTTCATTTTCAGATCTGGAAAATTGTAACTTAGTTCATGCAAATAAAAAATAAAAACATTAATCCTTTCATTTTTATTTTTCATACCTAATTTCTTTGTTTACTTTTTGGCCTTTTATGGTTTATTTTCAGATTTAGAATTTTCTTTTTAACTTTCAGATCTGGAATTGGTTCTTCTCGAAGTCGTCTCCCTCGAACACGTGGAAAAACGACCGTTGCTTTATCAGATTCAGTTTTTATTTTACATTTTATTTTACATATTTACAATGTAATTTGTTTTGTATATATTGTATATTTATTAATGCAAAAATTTGTTTGTATCTAATATTTACATATTAGTGCAAAAATTTGATTGGGATTTTACTTAAGCTGCGAGTAATACTGTGAGTTCGAAGTTAATCGTTCGTTCTACTTAAGCTGCGATATGGCTTTGCACTATTTTCCAGTTTACTTTCGTTGTGGATGAATTATTTCGTGAATTATATGCTGGTGATGAATGACGAATCTAGATTATTGCTTGAATTATGGGTGAATTATGCCTTGATAAGCCTCATGTGCGTCGCACATAGCACTACATGCGACGCACATGACTGAGCTGGGCTGTTGGCGTGAATTATGCATTGATAAGTCTCATGTGCATCACATGTAGTGCTATGTGTGACGCACATGAGTGATCTGTGTCGCATGGTAGGCAGGGTCTGACGCAGATAGCTAAAAGATATGCATCATTTCCGAATACGACGCAGATCAATTACAGGTCATCTGCGTCGAAACCTGTGCCGTCGGACCCAAGTCCGACGCAAATAAGGGTCTCAGGTCCGACGCAAATCGACCTTTTCTGTACTAGTGCCTGATAGCCCTAAATTAATTTAAATATTATCAAAATAGAATTATTTAATGAAAAACGTTTAGTTAGTGTTAAAAACATTAGTTAGTGAGTTACTCACCCCATTAGTTTGACCCATGTTTCCACCACCCTGTCCATGCAGCCCCCTCCCCCCCCACCCACCATCGCCCAGCAACCTCCCTCCTCAACCCCCGTGCAGCCCTTGCCCCTCCTCCACCCCAACACCCGCGTCGTGTTCCCCATCCCCCGCACCGATTTCCCCACCCCTCCCCCACCCACGTCGATTTTCGCACCCTCCCCCCACCCTAGTCGATTTTCGCACCCAAGCCCCCACCCCCATCTCTTGCTTTTATGAACGAATGAGGTTACTCGTATGAAATAATGGGCTTACTCGTATGAATAATTGGGGGTTACTCGTACTGTTAATTAGTATCATCGAATGATTAAATGAGGTTATTCTTATGAACGAATGAGGTTAAACATAATAATAGAAGTGGTTACTCTAATAAACAGAATGAAGTTACTTATGCAAACAAAATGGAGTTACTTATATTATTAAATGGGATAACTCATAAGCTTAAATGAGGTTACGTAAGGTTACTCGTATGTTTACGTATGTTACCAAAAAAAAAAAAAAAGTTCCCATTAATTAATTCCCATAACAATGTCCAACCAATGCAGTGAGTTTGTACAAGCATAATATTAAGTCGATGGAAACATCTTTTCCAATCAAGACATAGCTTGATCCCAATTTATGGAACACTATTCTAATGTGGAAGTTATCATCAAGAGAACAACATTGCAGGATGATCCCAATTTGACGGAATTCCCACGAACAAAGAGCATTGAAGGAAGTTAACTTGGAAATTGATGCTTTTGTAGAGGAAGGGTTGAGATAGAAGTAGAGATATGAGAATATGTATGAGATGCCATGAAAATTGGAGGAGAGAGAAAGATTTTAGGGAAATCGAAGGGCTGGTAAGTTATGTTCTTTAATTTATCCTCTTTAAAGTACTGTGCGAGAGAGGATTAGAGAAACAAGAAGAAGCAGGCAAGCAAAATTTGGTTCGCTTTTGTATGGGTCTTATATATGGGATGGCCACATTTATATTTATAAGTGTAGCAGACTATATACTTCCTCCGTTCTGTTTTAAATGAAACATTGTGCGAAATGACACTATTCATTGATCAATTTTGACTAAAATTTATCGCCATTATATAAAAAAAACATAGTCAAGTGGAATCTTGTTAGATTCGTCTCGATGCATACTATCAAATTATAACTTTTTTATATTTTTTACGTGTGCACAACTAAAGATATTAATGATTAAAGAAGCGTGTTGGGTTGCGTGAAAAAGCAAACGTTTCATTTAAAATAGAACGGAGGAAGTATAAGAATTTGTGTTACATTTTTCTTTAGACAATAATTTTTTCTAAAATTCGTTTTCCAATAAATTCACCCGTCGACCAATAAACTGAATCTCAGGCCCAAACGTGTATGATAGTATTGTACATATTTTATGTATTGACTTGAATGGAATCTATGGGAAATCTCCTATTATACTAATTCTTCTTTTATCAGGTTCCAACCAGCCAGGACTCCGAGTGATAATCCCGTTGGATACTTCATCTTGAGGTTGACCTTGGTCATGGCTCATGCCTCTTGAATTGGAGGTATTTGTCTGTTCACGTGGAAAGGTAAGGTGATTACTGATTAAAGAAGGGAATGTTGTTTTTATTTTTTATTTTTTGTGACGGGGAGAAGGGAATGTTGTTAGTTGTTGACCTTGTTCAATTAAATGCACTTCAATATATTTGCTTACAACTTCTTATAACGACAAATATTTGGTTACTATTAATATAATAGTTTTTTTTACCTCAAAAAAAATATACTTATAAGAGTTTTTTTTTTAGAAATAACCTTTTAAAAGTAACATATTGTAAAAAACAATTTTATAATTTTTTTTTTTGGGAGAAACAACTTTTAAACTTTATTTTCTTGTCATATCAAACATGTTAATCATTTTCCGACATTGACTGGATGTTTCCGGCATTGACTTTTTTGACCCCATCTTCCCTGTCTTTTATTTGTTTTGGAGTTTCATTTCTCTCCATATTTCCCCATATATAACCTTCTTTCTCTCTCTTCCACACCTAACCACTCTTTCCCATATCCCAAATGCAACTTTTCCCAAAGAAATCCCCTCAATCAGGACCTTCAATTGATAAGTTTAGGGTACTTGATTCCTAAATCTTCTTTGCTGCTATGTTTTAGGGTCCTTCATATCAATTCATAATTTTTTTCCAAAACTATTTGGGCTTCTCTTTTCTATTAAATTAGCGCATTCTTGCAAACTTAATTAATTTGTGATTTTCAAAACAATATGGTAAACTGCGGTTTTCAAGAGAGAAATGAACAATGCGAGAAGAGAGAGAAATGAATTACTGAAATTGGGAGGGAAATTTTAATGTTTCTTACTTGCAGTTGCAGATAGTAATTGACAACTGTCGGAGGACAGACTATAATGTTGTTCTACAATGCTAAGGAAGTGCAAGAGAGGGAGAGAGAATAGTTTATTTGGGTTTAAAAGAGGTATATAAGATAAAAATGGGATGGAAAATGAGGAAATTAGGGGGTAAAAAAAGTCAATGCCGGAAAAATCGATCAATGTCAAAAAATGGTTAACAGGTTTGATCTGACAATCTAATAGAGTTTAAAGTTTGTTTCTCACAAAAAAAACTTATAAGATTGTTTCTCGTAAAATGACACTTTTAAAAGATTGTTTGTGACAAAAAAAACTCTTAATATAATATTGTCATAAAACCTAGGGTAGAATATCAGCTTCGATTAAATATAAGTCTCCTCTGCATTAATAAAGCTGTTGAAGGTACTATACACCAACCTTGGCTTGATTTTGCCTCCTAAAGTCTTGAGCAAGTCTCAAGTGAGTATATATATTCATCTTTTCTGCGATTTATTAAACTATGAAATGTAGTTGACATCACCAAGATGAAGTATAATAATTTTGACTCCACTAATTAAATCTCCTCGGAGAGTTTGGTATATGGGATAAGTATTTTATTTCTACAATAAGAACTCCAAGACAAAACAAAGTTACACTAGATGCCCCAATCTATCTTTAACAGCTAGATCATGGGCCTTATTCACTATATCATTATACACCTTCTCAATACCATAAAAAGAAATTTTCCTAAATACCTATTTCAGTTGCCCATAATGTTATCAATTTCAACTAGTCCTTTATTTTTATTTTTTTTTTAACAACGGTGAAACATACCAGAACAAAGAGAAAACTAAAAAGCCAAAAAGCTTTTACAAACGAAGAATGCCATTATCCATAATCCATTTGATGTTGATGACACTAGAGAGCTACTTGTTGCGCTTCTGTTATCTGGGAGCTCGAAACCCTGACGACTTGACAAGTTGTTAGATGCATGGCAATAGTCTTGATGGCTTCAATTGTCCATTTAAGAGTTATGTCCCCATAATCGCGCGAACAAAGAGTCTGAAGGATTCGTCATGACGAGTAGATTCCTGTACCCTGCATCCCTGGCCCAAGTAATAGCCTTAAGGCAAGCCATAGCCTCAGCCGCTATTTGTGAAGAAGCATAAAAAAAGCCTCCGTACTTTGTTTGGTGGAGATCCTGTACCGAATTAGTGACTCAGGCGATTCCTGTTGAGAATTTATGCTTATACCAAGCCACAACAACCCCAACCCTAAGAGGCCTGTCCCCAAGTGAATGCTTCCCAATGTGTACTGTGTTGAACCCCGGAGGTATTGAGGGACCACTGTGGTCCCCAGAAGACTCTTGCCTTCCCTCGACGAAAACCTCATGTTGTTGGTCACTGTTAAGGAGCAGCATATGAATGGTATTCATCGTCGGTCTGATCTGACGAAAAACCTGATCATTCCTAAGTAGCCAGATTGTCCATAGTGTTGCTACAAACATCGGAAGCCGTAATCCCTGGTATCCCTCAGCTTTCTATAGGAGAAGGATTCCAGACGTCAACCAATCCCTGAAGCATATGTCGGGCGCTGTATTCAGGTGCATATTGAATTGGCGATGATCCCAAGTCTCGAGTGCCAAGGGGCATGAAAGGAACAGGTGGTTCATATCTTCTCTATCGTGTAAACAAACCGGGCATTAATTCACTCGACTTGGTAATCTGTCGGAGGTAGAGGTTCCCATTTGTAGCTAGACCGTTATGCCACAGTTTTCAGATAAATAGTTTCCATTTCGGCATGATGCACAATCCCATAGGACACGAAAAAATTCCCTGTCGGATGTGGATGTCATGCTACAGATTTCGTTTTGCTGATGCAGTAGTATTGCATACCCTGATTTGGTGTTATATTTTCCCCATTTATGGTACGGCCAATATAATTCATCCTTAATATTAGGTCCAGCAGGAAGCTCTGTACTCTTAATTCGACGAGCCCAAGCTGGATCAAAAAGGTCATTTATTTTCCTCGAGTTCCATATACCTTGATCTTCCATAATGAGGTCCGCCACTCTGAGATTTCGCGCAATCGCAAGGGAACATGGTCCCTAAAAATAGGCTTAGAGCCTGGACTAATGTTGAAGAATCAGAATAGACTCGAATCTTTAATAGTCTCTTTTCTTGAGTTAGCATTACACATGCCTCCGTTTGAAGAGCAGAAGAAGCCATTATATTAGTGTTTGCCTGTAAGATTACTATACCATCTTCAACCCCCGCCCACCCATCCAATTCCCGCCAAATGTCTTCAATTTTGTTGTTTTTTCCAAGCTCCATCAACCAGATCACTCTTACTATTATTCTACTTCATCCGTTTTGTTTCAAATAAAATATTGGGTGAAATAACACTATTCATTAATCAAATTTGACTCTAATTTATCACCATTATATAAAGAAAAACATAGTCAAGTGGGGTCTTGTTAGATTCGTCTCGATGCATACTATTAAATTATAACTTTTTTTTTTATTTTTAGATGTGCACAACTAAAAATATTAATGATTAAAAAAGTGTGTTGAGTTACGTGAAAAAAAAGATCTTTTATTTAAAATAGAACGGAAGAAGTATGTTTTTCTCATTTTTTTGGTATAAACATTAAGAAAATTAGTTGGCTCGGTGGACCTTAGTTAAGTATTCCCTTTGTAATTTTAAAATGCTTGTGTGAACATCACCAATATGATACTAATATTAGTGCAGACCAAATACATAAAAGCATCAATTTTAACCTACTCATACATCATCTTTAAATTACATACAAGATAAAAGGGGAGGATATTATTGTTTTATATAGTGAACCTAATCCATAAAAGAACATGGACAACGTAAGGGTCTGTTCTCTTCGGCATAAAACAACTGAAGTGAATTGAACTGGACTGAACCGAACTGAACTGATTGGAGCTGAACTGAACTGAACAAAACTGATTGGAGCTGAACTGAACTGAACTGAATTGAATTGAATTGAATTGAATTGAATTAAATTAAATTGAATTGAATCAAAATAAATGTAATAAATATATAAATAATATTTAAACAATAATAATATGAATATTAAATAACAATTATAATGATAAGTAACAATAATGAATAATAATAATAGTATTTTGGATATTTTTATATGATAGTTATAAATAAATGATATTAATAATCATAAATTAATATTAATAATAATAACTAAGGATAATAATAATAATAATTAATAATTATTATTTTATATTATTTGTATTAATATATAAATACTTGATGATGATTATATAATAACAATAATATCTAAGAAGTAAATTAATATTACTATTTTTAATAATTAGATTTAATAATATAATAATATTGAGTAATTAAAAATAATGATTGGATTGGACAGCGAAAATTGCATCATAAACCGTTTTGACGCGATTTGATTGGTTTATGGGCTAAAAACGTGGGTTATTTGCGCTTTGACCTACCATGTTCCTCCTAATAATAATAATTATAATAATAATAATAATAATAATAATAATAATAATAATAATAATAATAATAATAATAATACTAATACTCGCTCCATTTCCTAAAGATCTTCCCACTTACTGTTCCTACAGATACCAAGGAAAATCAAGTTGTGTGGGGCATGGTGTGAGTAAAGTAGGAGAGAGAAAGGGGTTAAGATAAATAAACAAATAAAAAGGGGTTAAAGTAGGAGAGAGAAAGGGAGTAAAATTGAATAAATAATGTAATGGTGGACCATATGATAGTGACATGAGAGGGTAAATAGGAAAATTTGTTTTGCCAAATAAGGAATAAAGCAAAATAGGGAAGATCTTTTGGAAACACCCTTAAATGGAAAGAGGGAAGATCTTCAGGAAACGGAGGGAGTATAATAATAATAATAATAATAATAATAATAATAATAATAATAATATAATAATAATAATAATAATAATAATAATAATAATAATAATGAGTAAAGCTATAATAAACAAAATAATATATAGAACAACAACAACAACAACAACAACAACAACAACAAAACAACAACAACAACATCAACAACAACAACAACAATAATAATAATAATAATAATAATAATAATAATAATAATAATAATAATGATAATAATAATAATGATATAAAATAATAATAATAATAATAAAAGTAATTAGTAAAATAAATTATACCAACATAATAATAATATTTAACAAAATGGTTATAAAAGAATGGAGCCGAACTGAACTGATTGGAGCTGAACTGAACTGAACTGAAAATAAGTTGGGGAGAACAGGCCCTAAGTGGGAAAACTAATTTGTTAAAATAGGAAAAACCCCAAGGGAATGAAGAGAGTATGAGAATAGAGAGTCAATATATAGAGGATTATTGATGAACATAAAAAATAGGAAAAATTGTCAAAAATAAGTCAATCTTTGACTTGTCTTTTTAAAATAAGCGAACTTTTGATTAACCTCGAATAAGCAAAGGTTGTGGAAGTCTTGGTTTTCAATAGGTTCAAGGACCAGTGACCTAAACAACTGATAGTTTTTGTTGTTTTTCAATTGTTTTCCCTTTATGCTTCTCTCTCCTCTCTCACTCCCTCCTCCTCGCCACAACCAACACCCTAGCTCCACCACTACAAAAATTAACCCAAAAACCCCCAATATCACCCAATAACAAGTCGGACATACTCGGCAGTAATACCAAAACCCAACATTTTCACCTATTTCTCAATCATTCACGAGCCATCACCACCACCTATCTCTCCCTCCACAAAACACCATCAAACTTTTTCTCCCTCCACAGAACACCATCAACTTTTTTTCTCCCTCCTTCGCGAGCATAGGGCCCCCAACAGCAGGCAAAACAGCAACATGCATGCTTCTTCGAGTATATGTTTCCGTCGCCGTGTGACGATCAGGTCTGCCAAAAAACATCCCAAAAAGAGTGACCATAATATCCCTGACACTGATGATAATAATAGTACTAAAAAAACAGCCCCGGAGCAAATGACGATTCATGAAAGTTGGCCTCATTTGCATCAAACATGGACCACAGGCCTGCAGGTGGAGTCTGTTTTGGGTCGACCCAGTGCCGTCTTGATGATTTTGGGCCCCTGTTCTAATTCGAAGATTAGACCCAAAATTTATAAAAAATAATAATGGGAGGTCGGGATATTAAAGATGGAAAGTTGAAAATTTAAAAATTGATCTTGAAGAAATTTTATTAAGGTTGGAAAACGAGGGTGAGTTCCCCAAATATGAAGTAAATTTGTTTAAGATAATATATTTTAGGGCCCTTACAAATTTGGGACCCTGTGCTGTTGGACACTTTGTACACCCTCATCTACCCCCCTAGGCCGAATGACGAGAAATATGAAGGAAACATACAGGCAATGCGTAGAGAAGAAGAGCGAGAAAGAATATGCGGGAGAACGACCGGAGTGCTAGTGTTCGCAGGGAGTGTGGGTAGGGGAGGTGTTCGCAGGGGGTGGTAGAGGGGGTCATATAAAAAGGGGGCAGGTGGAGGGCTTTTGTAGGGTGGGGGGGAGGGTGGATTTTCATAGGAGTGAGGGGAGAGGATGGGTAGGGGTTTTGGTTGGGAAAGGATCAAAGGCTGGGTTTTATTTTTATTTTTTTATTTAATTAATGTTTAGAATTTAAATAAAATTAATATTGAAAATCTAAACCAATAAAAATAAGACATGTGGGCAAGTGACCTATAATAACAGGTTGTTTACATGTTGAAGTCATTAAAACATAATACTTGTAAGGTTTGCTTATTCACAATTAATCCAAATTATGACTTATTTTGAGCAGATCGTTTAAAAATTGACTTATTTGTGATAATCTTTTTCCTAAATAATATGTATTTTTGCTTCAAAACTTTTTATCCTCATACATGTCTTCCTAACATGATGAGGATTTTATATGAGTTACCTTATTCTTCCACAAATACAAAGAGAGTATATAATAGAAGATGAGAAAATGATGAGGAACTTGAAGCATCTTTCGAACACAAAAACTAGTATATTACATATATATTGCAATGGATCATGTAGTATCATAATGAAAAATGAATAATGAACTAAAAATATTTTGTAGGAAAAATTGGCGTGAACACCACAAGTTATGGCGAGGGTGCACACATCACCACCAAACTAGTACCCAAAACACCCATTCTATTGGCTTCGGTGCATAATGAAGTTGGGGTTAACTTTTTATTGCGAATGATTTCTGTTTCTGTCTGGAAATTAAGGATGCTAAGTGCCTTGTCAAGGATATACCGGGTCAGATCTGAAAGTCTTGAGTCAATAGTCCGTACGCCGGAATCCTGCAAAAGGCAAAGTTAGACTGCCCCGGAGGTGGTTCCGGGATCGCCTCTCCGACGCTCAAGTCAGGGATCAAGCTAGAGAGATAAAGTCTAGAGAGAGATGCTCTGGTTTGTTAGGTAAGAATTCAATACCTTCTCATTGATAAGGGTGTTGGGTATTTATAGTGCTTTGGGACTCCCAGCTGTAGGCTAGCTGGAGGGCACTGACAGCTGGAGGAAGCCACCATAGATGGCCCCCCGGGAGCTTAGGAACCTGCTGGGCCTTGATTCTCCTTTAATTGGTCTAGGCTTGGGAATAATCGCAAACAATTAGCCCCACGCCAAGAATGGGGAGTCTCGAGGCCTTGCTGAAGTGTCTCCCGTTCGTGCCAGAACCTGGACCATCCTGAGGTAAGGCCGACCCGGTCTCCAGATGGATGGGAGAACCAGGCCGACCCGCTCTTGTAGGAAAGGGGAGGGCGTGCCGACCCGGTCTCCTTTGAGGAGAGGAAAAGGCGTGCCGACCCGGTCTCCTTTGAGGATAGGGGAAGGACGTGCCGACCCGGTCTCCTTTGAGGGGAAGGGAAGGACGTGCCGACCCGGTCTCCTTTGAGGAGAAGGGAATGACGTGTCGACCCGGTTTCCAAAGGAGAGGGGAAGGCGAGGCCGACCCGGTCTCCAAGGGAGAGGGGAAGGCGAGGCCGACCCGGTATCCATGGTAGGAAGGGGAGATGTGGCTCGATCATGAACGGACCGAACGGGAGGGTAGCAGCTCGGATGAGGGACTAATGATCCCCATATTTGTCCGAACCGGTGCTGCTCAACATGTTACTTAGGAGATTGACTCAACCAAGGAGAGGGACCTCCTTGGGCCGACTTAGTTGGACGCGGCTCGGATGAGGGGCCAATGAGCCCCATGCTTGTCCGAGCCGGTGCAGTCTCTCGCAAAGTCAATCGGGGACTTAGGAGATTGACTCAACCAAGGAGGGAGACCTCCTTGGCCGAGTTGGGTGGACGCGGCTCGGATGAGGGGCCAATGAGCCTTATGCTTGTCCGAGCCGGTGCCGTCTCTCGCTAAGTCAATCGGGGACTTAGGAGATTGACTCAACCAAGGAGGGGGATCTCCTTGGGTCGAGTTGGGTGGACGCGACTCGGATGAGCGGCCAATGAGCCCCATGCTTGTCTGAGCCGGTGCCGTCTCTCGCTAAATCAATCGGGGACTTAGGAGATTGACTCAACCAAGGAGGGGGACCTCCTTGGGCCGAGTTGGGTGGACGCGGCTCGGATGAGGGGCTAATGAGCCCCATGCTTGTCCGAGTCGGTGCCTAGGATCTGGACGCGATGGCTAGAATACCCGAGCTGGTGAACTTGAGCTGATGAACTCGATAGTCTCCTTTAACCCTGAGTGCCACGTGGCAGTCGTGGATTATTGGGGTGTTGGAAAACATGGTGGCGGTTCATCTTCTGGAAATTTCTTGAAACCTCATGAGTCTTCGTCTTCTTTAAGGCGCGCCTTTTGGTTATTTGGGCCGAGTGAGAGGCTCATTAAGGAGGTTGAAAGGCAGGTCCCGGTCCCTTATCGGACGCGGGACGCAGAACCCGAGGACTTTTGCCTATAAGTAGGGAGAAAAGAGAGAGATTTTGCCACTTTTTCCATATTTCTCTCTCTCTCTAAAATTTGAGTTTTCTGCTCTTTCTCTCTCTACTTCAGAGCTTTTTCTCTCTCTTAGTCCAGGTTTCATTTCTTCGTCCGACCAGGTTCGCCTCTATTTTGATTTTTAGTTAAGTCTTTTCCTTTTCCTTTTAATAAAATCGGCCGACCCCCTCTTATTGATAAATAACGGGGAGCTCGTCCGAGTTGGTGACACCCCCTCATTCACCTCCTTATAATTTAGCCGAGGAGGTGAGAGGAATGGGAATGGTATTGGTGTCAACTTTAATAAGTTGCCCGGATCCCTCGGCTGTGCCTGAGGCGCTTTCCCTCCCAAGTACTCCTTCGCAAGCCAAGGAGGAGGAGGCCGAGGGTGCCATCCCCCTACCCTGGAAGCTGTCCCTGGCTTATCCCTCTTCGAGGAGTTGCTTAGACAAATATTTGTCTGATGGTGTAGTTAGGGTAACTATGCCGGGAGAAGAAGGCGAGGCTTCCACATCGGGCCGATTCACATATCCGGAGATAGATCCGAGAGGTGGACCGGGAGAAAGTTCCCCCTTCCATCGTTAATAAAGGCCCTGCTGGAGGATCCCCGAGGGCAAGCGGCCAAATTTCAAATAAAGGACCCTTACTTGTTGGTCCGACCAGATGCAAGCCACACTATCTTGGCTCCTCCTCTGGGGTGCACTGCCTTCTATTATAAGGCTATGGAGATGGGCTTGAGGTTCCCCCTGACCCAGTTCAAGAAGGATTTACTGAATGCCTATAACTTATGCTTGGGCCAACTGTCTCCGAACTCCTGTGGCGGAATTTTGGCCGTTCAAGTCATCTGCGAAATCATAGGGGTCAAGCCGACCGTTACTCTCTGGTGTCACATGTACAAACTATGCGAGATGATGGCCGGAGAGCATGGTGCTGGTTGGTGGTGCTTCCAGGCTCGGCGGCGTTACCGAACTGTTCTAGACCTTCCTTCTTCTCAAAAGGGATTCCGCCGAGGGTTTGCCTTTGTGTATTATGGGGGGAGAGTGGGGTATCCCAACTGCACCTCCATCCGCCGAGCCCAATCAATGCTTGAACTTCAAAGTGCCCAAGCTATTAGATGAGGAGGCCGTGGCTGCTTGCTACATGCAGCTGGAGGCCAAGATAGTTGATGGCGGGGAGGTCTTCGTTGCTGGGAACTGGCTCCCGAGTTGCAAGATCTTCAACGATGAAAATTTTTTGGCAGCTATGGGTTTAAGTCCGGCATTTCCCAAGGGTAATTCGACAAGGGGGGTCCGATTGACTTGTTTTATTATTTTATTGGTTCTATCCTTCTCATTGTGTTCTTTTATTGTTTTGCAGAGGCTTCTCTTGCGTATATCAGAGAGACCGACCAAGAGATGGCTGAGACGGGTTCGACGACGACGTAATATTGCCCGGATAAGGGATGAAATGAAGGCCAACAAGATAAACAAACCCGGACCGCCGAAGGTATCTTTCGTCCGACTCTATGCAGTTTATGACTTTTGGACTTTTATAACTTTTTGTAAGTTTTAGGATCCGTCCAACCCTAAGCCGAAGAAGCGCAAAGAGAGGGCGGGGGAGAGGGTTGTTGTGACCGAAAAGGCCTTGGCGAAGGCTCGGGCCGAGAAGGAGGCCTCGGCAAAGAAGGCAAGAATGGAGGTCTCAGTTGAGGTGAATAGTCCTCGACCGAGGTCCGAGGATGACAACACTCATGTCTCCGTCCATCCGTTGGACTTTGAGCCGGTCCGTAGCCCGGGCAATATTACGTTGTCGTCGAACCCGTCTCAGGCTGAACAGACGATGTCTGAAGCCCCGATCCCCTTCACTCAGTTGTCCAAGTCGGACAAGAAGCAGAGGATTAATGACGCCCTGGAGATCTTGTGCACCCAGGCCGACCGAGATCATATCAAAGCGGTCAATGAGAGGAACGAGTCATCCGAGCTCTTCCGATCTTGGATGGATGTAAGTAACTTATTCACTATGTGGTTTATTTCTTTCAACTTCCAGCTTTTTAACTTGTTTTATTTCTCCGCAGTTTTCTATCCGGATGACCAGGGTGGCTGAGGACCGACTTGCGCTGGTCCAGGAGGTTCAGGAGCTGAGGGAGAAAGCTAAAAAGCATTTTGATGCCCTTTACCAAGCCAAGGACGATAAGCGATTGGCCGAGATGCGGTTGGACGAGGCCAACGACAAGATTAAGGTGGGCAAGGAGGCTTGAAGGAAGGAGCAGGAAGCCTGGAAGAAGGAGAGGGCCGACCTGACTACGGCCAAGACTAGCGCCGAGGAGGCCAAAGTCAAAGCTGAGTCAGAAGTGACTCGGATCCAAGGCGACTTGGATATGGTCAAGTTTAAGCTGAACACGGCCGAGGCGCAGCTGAAGGAAGCTAGAGTGCAAGCCTCCCAGGCTCGGGAGCAGTGGTTTGCCGAATGGCACTCCTCTGAAGCTTGTGATGAGTTCTGCGCCGACGTGGGCCAAGTTTCTCACAAGATAGGCGAAGATGAGACGTTGGCCAGGCTCAAGGTTGCCTTGGCCGACTCCTGCCCATTAGCAGACTTAAACTCTGTCTGGTCCCGCTATCAGGAGCTCTCTGATGCCGAGGCCGCCAAGCTTAATGCCGAGGCCGAGGCCGAGGAGGCTGATAGCGACGATGATGAGGAAGGCGGCAACACCGATGACGCTGCCGGGGATAAGGCCGAAGTTGCGACTGAGCAGCCTGATGCCGAAGCTGTGACCGAGAAGCCTGATGCCGACCCCTCAGCCCAGCTTCCTTAGATATTTAGGCTTGTCTTTGCTTAGCTTTATCTTTTGCTAATTTTCTGCAATTGGAGTACTGATGTGCCTTTTTGCACCATCATTGTATTTTTGTAAACTCTTAGTTGTATTTTGCAACTTTCATCTATGGAATATAACTATCATTTTGCAACTTCTCATTTTCCCTTTGCCATTTATTATTTTGTTATTTGCAATATCTGATTTCTGCAAAATTTTGGAGTAGACTGGTTAAGTCTTGCAACACTTGAAATAGTCTGGTTAAGTCTTTGATTTCATTTCATGAGGTTAACAAACCATCTTGTTACATGGACTGGTTAGTCCGATTCGATACATATGTAATTAAGCTAAATCCTACTTGATATATAGCCGGTTGTACAATGCCTCTATTGCAAGTAACGAAATAAATTACACATAGTTTCTTTTGAGATTGTCTAAGTTCCAAGGTCGAGCCAATGACACTCCCTCGGGAGATTCGAGTCGGAATGTCCCTGGCTTGAGGACCTCTGTCACTTTGTAGGGGCCATCCCAATTTGCCCCCAACTTTCCCTTGAGATGGGATAGACCGGTAGCATCCACTTTCCGGACGGCCCAGTCACCTAGGCAGATCGGTCTGGACCTCACTCGTCTATTGAAGTGTCGAGTGATCTTTTGCTTATACCGGATGGCTTGCAGCAAGGCGTTGCCTCGAGTCTCAGGTAGTAGGTCCAGGTTTATGGGCTTTTCCTCTTCGTTTTTGTCAAACTCATAGAATGTCATTCGAGGAGAAGGAATGCCCACTTCGACCGGGAGGACGGCCTCGCTGCCATATACTAGCCCGAACGGGGAATGCCCTGTGGCTCCCTTCACTGTTGTTCTGGCCGACTAAAGGACTCCGGGTAGGTCGTCTACCCATGCCCCTTTAGCTGCGTCAAGGGATTTCTTGATTCCCTTCAGGACAATTTTATTGGCCGACTCGGCTTGGCCATTGGTTTGGGGTCGGGAGACGGCCGAAAACCTTGTTTGAATGCCGAATGGAGCGCAGTAATCTCGGGTCGGGCCACTATTGAATTGCCTGCCGTTGTCCGATACTAGAGCTCTTGGAATTCCGAACCTAGTGATGATGTTTCTCCAAATGAACATCTGGAACTGCTTGTCGGTTATTGAAGCTAGCGCTCGGCCTCTGTCCATTTGGTGAAGTAGTCAATGGCCACAATCAAGAACTTCCTTTGTCCTGACGCTGGGGGAAAAGGACCGAGTAGATCCATGCCCCACTTATCGAAGGGTAATACTGCTTGAATTGTGGTAAGGAGGGTGGCAGGTGCTCTCGGTATATCCGAGTGGATCTGGCAAGAGGGACACCGCCGGACCAGATCCGATGCGTCTGTCTTCAAGGTGGGCCTGTAATACCCGGCTCATAAGGCCTTTCCGGCAATTGTTCTGCCCCCTTGATGGCTCCCACAAGCTCCCTGGTGTATTTCCCTAAGGATATAGTTTCCCTCCTCGGGGGTTACACACTTGAGAAGGGGATGAGTGAAGGACTTTTTGTAGAGCTGCCCTTCGTGCCATAGGAACCAACCTGACTTATGTTTGGCCCGATCGGCTTCCTTAGGCTCATTAGGCAGGGTCTTGTCTCGCAAATACCCCACGATTTTGTCCATCCAGCCTGAGGAATGATTGAGGACGAGTTGCTCTTTGGCATTTATGCTGGGTTCCTTCAGCACTTCCCATGTTATATTATAGGGGCCGACCCCTCAGCGGAGCTGGCCATCCGAGCCAAAGCGTCGACCTGTTGATTTTTCGAGCGGGGTATTTGAATAATCCGGAATCCGGACAGCTTTCCAATGACAGCTCGAGCTTTGGCCAAGTACATTCTCATGTTATCTTCCTTGGCCTCATATTCTCCCGAAACCTGACCCACAATGAGCTGTGAGTCGGATTTTGCTTTGATCGACGTTGCTCCGGCCAGGATGCAAAGTTGTACCCCGAGGATAAGGGCTTCATATTCAGCTTCGTTGTTGGATCCGAGGAACTCACTTGACAGCGTATTCAATTTTATCCTCGACCTGGGGTTTGATGACCAATCCTGCCCCACAACCATTTTTCGTGGAGGACCCATCGACCTGTAGTTCCCATTCTTCTTGTGAACCGACCGGGGGTCGGGTTGCACACTCGGTGATGAATTCAGCAAGGGCCTGTGCCTTGATTGCTCTTCTGGGCTCGAACTCTTGCCCGAAGTCAGCTAATTGATCTGCCCAATCAGTCATTTGACTCGAATGGTTTATGTTCTTAATGATCTTTCGAAGCGGCTGTCCGGTTAGGACTTTGATGGGGTGCGCTTGAAAGTAAGGCTTGCTTCCGACTCGCCATCACTAAGGCGAAAACCATCTTCTCAACATCGATGTACTTCGCTTCAGCCCCTCTATAGGCGTGGCTGATGAAGTAGACTAGGTGTTATTTTTCTTCTCGTTCGGCTACAAGGACTGCGCTGAGAGCATAGTCCAAGACGACCAAGTATATGAATAAGGGCTCCCCCAGCAAGGGGGAGATGAGTTTAGGGAGGGTTGCCAAGTGATTTTTGAGGGAGGTGAAGGCTTGTTCGGCCTCGTCATCCCAAGTGAATTCCTTTCGCTTTAGGGCTTTGAAGAACGACAAGCTTTTATCAGCCGACCTAGAGAGAAAACGCCCGAGTGCAACTAGGCAGCCTGTTAGGCGTTGTACCTCTCTCACATTCCAAGGGGACTTCATTTCTAGGACCGCTTTAATCTTGTCCGGATTGGCTTCGATTCCTCTCTCATCCACTAGGAATCTGAGGCACTCCCCCGGCCCCTTTTGACTCCAAAGACACATTTTTTGGGGTTTAGCATCATTCGATACTTTCTCAGGGTGCTCAGTGTTTTCCTCAGACCGGCTAGGTGATCCGACTGAGCTTTGCTTTTGACTATCATATCATCAACATATACCTCGATGTTCCGACCCAGTTGGTCGTTGAAGATTTTGTTGACGGTTCGTTGATATGTAGCTCCCGCGTTTTTGAGGCCGAATGGCATCATTTTATAGCAGTAAACCCCCTGAGGCGTGATGAATGTCGTGTGAACCCTATCCTTCTTGGCCATGGGAATTTGATGATAGCCGGCATTTGCGTCCATGAAGCTGAGAAGGGTGGGCCCTGCCGTCGAATCGACCAGCCTATCGATTTTCGGCAAAGAGTGGTTGTCTTTCGGGCAGGCTTTATTTAGGTCTGTGAAATCTACACACATCCGCCATGCCCCACTTGGCTTTTTGACCAACACTACGTTGGCTAACCATTCCGAGTACTGACACTCTTGAATGAACCCAGCTTCCAGCAGCTTTTTGACCTCCGCGGCCGCTGCAGCGTTTCTTTCAGGACCTTGATGCCTGAGCTTTTGCTTAATCGGTCTGAACCCCTCTTTGATGTTAAGCTCGTGGCACATGATTTTTGGGTCGAGGCCAGGCATTTTTGTGGCCTCGTAGGCGAAGACGTCTTGGTACTCTGTGAGCAGTTGAATGATATCTTGCCTTGTTTGAGGATCCATGGCTTTGCCTACCCTCACAGTCCGACTGGGGTTCTGTCCGATCGCGACCTCTTCGTCATCTTCAGCTGGCTGAGGTCGTTCATATTGTTTGGGGTTGTCAGTTATATATACCCCGAGGTTGGTTGAGGGCTGACCCTCTTCATATTTTCGTTTTTTCGTGTCCTTTTGGACGTCGTTATTCTTAAGGCTATTCACGTACCACTCTCTTGCTGTTTGCTGGCCGCCTTGTATCTTTCCCACCTTTCCATCATCAGTTTCGAACTGCATGAGGAGCTGATAGGTGGATATGGAGGCCTTAGCCTTGTTCAGCGTGGGTCTTCCCATTATTATGTTATATGGCAAAGGGATGTCCACTACCAAGAAGTCGATTGGTAGGCTTCTCCCCTTACCTTTTTCACCTATCCGAGTGGGTAGCTTTATTGAACCGACCGGGTGAATGGAGTTGCCCCCGAAGCCTATGAGCGGCTGATTCAGAGGGGTGACATCCCGCTCGCTGTACTTCAGCTTCTTGAGACAATCAAGGGTAATGATGTCAGCGGATGACCCAATATCCACCAACACTCTCTTTACCCTTCTATTTGCTACCTTGAGTTCGATGACCAAGTGGTCGTCGTGTGGAGTATGCAACGTCCGACTGGGTTCCCCAAAGGTCATGACTGGGCAGCAGGCTCGGGGCAGCTGGACGTCAAGCACCTGATGCTTGAGATTTTGGAGGTGTGCTTTGCGTGCTCGGCCGGTTAGGCCCCCCGACTCGAATCCTCCAGTGATGACACCAATGAACCCTTTGGTGTCTCCGCTGTTCGACTGACCCACCTTTTGCTTCCCCTTTTCCTCGCTTGAGTGTTTCAGGTACTGATTGAGCTTTCCCTGGTCGGCTAAACCGTCCAAGGATTTTTTGAGTTCCCTGCAGTCTTTGGTGGTGTGCCCACATTCTTTGTGGTAATCGCACCATAGTCTTTGGTGGTGTGCCCACATTCTTCTCGGAAACCAAGCTTTGTTCCTAATGTCGAAATAGATTTCTTTCCGATTCTTGTTGAACCGAGGATCATTGCCGTTGTCGGTGAGGCGATCTCCTCGACCTCCCGTTCTTTGATATTTAGGCTGATCCTTGTGGTTCCCTTCGTCTTTCCTTTTCTTTCCCCCTTCGTCCGAATGACGACAGATATTCGTTGCTTGGATGAATCTTTGGGCTCTAGTCATGGCTTCCGAGAAGGTCTTCACTTCATTCTCAGCCAAGGACCATCTGAGCCGACCCGGCTGGAGACCGGACATGAGGGCAGCAAAGGCCACCGCATCTTGCAAGTTGGTGATTTTGAGGGACACCTCATTGAACCTTTTGATGTAGTCTGCCAGGGGTTCATTCATGTCCTGCTTCACCCCCATGAGGTGGAGGCTGGTCTTCCTTTGCCTCTTTCCAGCTACGAACTGGTGGATGAAGAGGTGTTCAAGTATGGTGAAGTCTGTGATGACTCCGGCTGGGAGTTCTTGGAACCAATTAAGGGCAAGGCCTTTGAGGGTGGTGGGAAAGAAATGACACCAGGTGGCCTCACAGCTAGTCTGAACGCTCATTTGAGCTTTGTAGCTGGCCATATGATCGTCAGGGTCGGTTAGGCCCGCGAATGGTTCGATCAATGGGGTTTTGAGTTTTCCCGGGGTTGGGGTCCCTAGGATTTCTTGACTGAAGGGGATCAGGAACTTGAGCCCTCCTCCAGTCAGCTTAGGTGGCTGAGAATGGGCCGAGTCGCCCTGCCCTTCTCGATGATGCGCCTTTTTGTTGAGGAGCTCCCGGGCGTCGTAGCCCTTGCTGAGGCGCTTCTTATTAAGAAAGTGCCGGGCATCCTCGAGCTTCCGACCCGCGCCCCCTCTTGGGGATTTGGATACGTGGGTCTCTGCGTGCTGACGGGCCGACCCTTGGCGAGCTGACTTCTCTTTGTGTCGATGACTGGGTTCCCTCGCATCGGATCGTGGCCGACTAGGCTGCTGATCCGGATTGGAACGAGAGTGGACATCCATTTGAGAGCGGGCTATAGTGCGCTCTCTGGGCTCAGGTTGATTGAGTGGGATGAGCTGGTGTTGCCTGTGCTGAACCATGGCCATCATGTCCATCATGCCTTTTTGAAAGGTTTCTTGGAGCTAGGCAGTGATAAGAGCAATGTCGGCCGCGAAGAGCGGTTGAGGTCAACATTCTGTATTTGCTGAGAGGCTGACCGGGTGTCTAAAGTCTGAACGGTGGGTGACCGTCGACCCGGTGAGGGGACCTGCTCAGCCTCCCTATTATGCGTGGGTGAGTTGCCTCTCTTAGGCCGAGGAATTTCGTCGGAGGCTTGCTTGCCACGGGTGTTTTTGGTTGGTGCCATTGCTGACTGGCGTTCGAGGATTGATGATCGAAGCTGAGTAGCTACTGAGGCCAGTCTCAATAAATGGTGGCGAAGTAAATTTTTGTACTATCCCCACAGACGGCGCCAAACTGTTTCTATCTAGAAATTAAGAATGCTAAGTGCCTTGTCAAGAAAATACCGGGTCAGATCTGAAAGTCCTGAGTCAATAGTCCGTACGCCGGAATCCTGCAAAAGGCAAAGTTAGACTGCCCTGGAGGTGGTTCCGGGATCGCCTCTCCGACGCTCAAGTCAGGGATCAAGCTAGAGAGATAAAGTCTAGAGAGAGATGCTCTGGTTTGTTAGGTAAGAATTCAATACATTCTCATTAATGAGGGTGTTGGGTATTTATAGTGCTTTGGGACTCCCAGCTGTAGGCTAGCTGGAGGGCACTGGCAGCTGGAGGAAGCCACCATAGATGGCCCCCAGGCGCTTAGGAACCTGCTGGGCCTTGATTTTCTTTCAATTGGTCTAGCCTTGGGAATAAGCCCAAACAATTTCCATAAACTTGAGTATTACAGATTTCAATCATGTGAAACTTATGATTCGTTCAGTTTAATCAATATAATGCGACTGTCTAAAAGGCAAAGAAAGAAAAGAAGAGACATATAGTACTATGAATTAAGTGGACTATGAAGTGTGGAACCATGCCTCTTTCTCTGAAACTACGTCAGTGTCTTATGCAAGCACAAACCTAATCTCATATAATAGGAATTTAACAGCAATAATTTGGTAGTATCCAGTTACATATGGTGAAGGCTTTAATAACTGTTTTTCCATATATAATAAGACTATGTCTACAGCCAAAAATAGAAGTATACTACATGATACATCAATAATAGTAAGACATCAAAGAGCTCATATTGAAAATTACAAATCAAAATGGCAACCATTGAGAAGCAGGATACAAGGAGGAGTGGAGTTATAGGGAGCAGCAACCGTGTAGTTGCCTTGACAGCGTCTCCTAATGTTGACTTAGTTATTGATGATAGCAACAACATTAACAATGGTCCGCCTTCTCTTTCTCCTAGCAAACGCTTTGATGAAAGTCCTACTCAACAGGTCTTATTACTTCGTCTCTCTACTTTCGTTAACTTGTGCTAGATAGTTTTATCTCTCTCTTTGAATAGCGACCAGGTTAATTGTTTAACACTTACGCAACAATGAAAGGTTAAAAGGTGTCTCGTGTCTTACCTTATTATCCTTTTATTAGATACAAAGAGAACTCTAATTTTGTATATGATCTAGTAGTGTTTCTAATCATCTTACTACTGGGCTCCTTGTGAGTGAGATATCCCCTGAACTTCCTCTCGCACCCTCTTAAGCCAAGACTACAAAGTGAAACTGAATTTAACGTGTGTGAGGCATTGGTCTAAGTCTAACAAAATTATAGGCTGCTATAAATAGGAAGTGTGACAAGACAAAAATGACTTTTCACATGAGAGGAAGTATTCTCTCATATTCGATATTGGACAACTTGTCCCATAACATGGCGTTTTTGTAATTTTACTAGCAACTTGATACAATACAATATAATATAACATTGACTTAATATGATCAGATGCAGACACAATATGACATAATAGCTAATTGATATGATAAGATGGTTTTAAGATATGATATATTTGTCATCTAATATAATACATCAACTAAATTTCAACTAACAATTCCCAAATTAAAATATGAGAGAAATTATTTTTTTTAATTTATAATTTTAAATATTATTTTTTTTATAAAAATTACTAACATGACATGGTATTGGGCAATTTGTCGAATATCAGATTTGAGAATATCATTGCGTATTGTTAAGTATTATCAAATTGCAATCCTGATAATGAAATGTTATCTATAAGAGAGGATGATGGGGGCCTCTAAACTGAAGTCACACAATTACCCTTCTCTCTTATTTTTGAACTATATTTATATTGTCTTTATAAAGTCTCCTTTAAACCAATAATCTATACTAATATATTAAAAGGCGTGCGCAAACCAGAAACAGTGCCACGTGGCGCTCTCCCTAGGGAGTTTTAGATCATGTAGTCCATGTACAATAAAAAAAATTAGAAATTGCATGGTATAGGTTTTGATCCTATGACCTCATGTTCATGTACTAAAGTTTTAACCACTAGACCAAGTTGTAATTAGTGATATCATATCAAAGTACAATATTAATAAATGAAATTTTTCTTACCCGGGGCATAGCCCGGGCCTAATAACTAGTTATCTAGAAAAGGTGAGAGTAGTAGTGTATTTTGAGACGAATACATGAGGTAGAATTATTAAATGCCCAAATTACTCATGAATTGAAATCGTTAATTGATTGACAGGGACCAAAATGGAAAAAATTTCTATCATTTGTAGGCCCTGGCTTCTTGGTTTCCTTGGCTTATCTTGACCCTGGCAATTGTAAGTTTCTCTTTTTCTTTATTGTATTTGAATCAAATTAAATTTAATTCATTATTCTAATACATGCTTAATTTGTACCAGTGGAGACTGACTTGCAAGCAGGAGCTGATCACAGATTCGAGGTAATCACTCAGTCTTTATCTTTTGGTATTCTTTTGTTAGAGACTTAGAGTGGGGGACTTACAATAATTTATGTGGTAATCAATAACAAATATTTTTAATTAGCTAAAATCACGTTTATTTGACAATCAATGATTTTTAATTAGTAAATCATGTTTGGCGCCAGCGTTTTAGATAACGGGTAGAGTTTATAATAGGTCAAAATGCTATTTGAGACTTAAATAGTATTTGGCAAGATAGTGCCTGTAGTAGAGGTTAGAGTAGTGATTAGTATTATAATATAGAATACTCCCTTAGGAGACTTTGTCATCTTATTAACAATATATATGAAGGATACAAAACCAAGTTAAGCTTGGCTTAGTGGTAAGAAAAAAACCTTCTAACTTCAAAGTTGGAGGTTCGATCTCCATTAAGGGGATATTGGTTGAGGGTTTCCTCTTACCATCTCCCTACCCCAGTCTCAGTTTATTCCCGCAAACCCAAGCCGGGTTAACCTGTGAGAGGTGACGGTCTTGCAGAGTCCATCTTACCTAGGGGTCTAAAAAAAATTGAAGGATACAATGGATACACAGTAACCTAGTTACCATATTTACATAACACTAAATATGGACAAAATATATTATCATATATTACTCTAATACACCCTCTCAGTTGGAGCAAGAGGAGGCCGGACAGATGGTTAAACTAGAACAAAAATCCGTAAACAAGGGTTGAGGAAGACCCTTGGTGAAATATCCGCAAACTGAGAACACGAATGAGACCTAGAGTGAATATCCATTTCCACATGTTTGGTGCGTTGATATTGCACGGGATTATGATACATGTAAACAACACTAATGTTTTCACAATACACAACAGTAGCCTTTTTCAATGGACAATGAAGCTCTAGGCGAAGATTGCAGATTGATGCGATTTCAGCAACAACATCCGCCACACCTCGATTTTTAGCCTCTGCACTAGATCGAGATAAGGTGGCTTGTCTCTTAGAAGACCATGAAACAAGATTATCACCAAGAAAAACACAATAGCCAAAAGTTGAGCGACGAGTATCGGGACAACGACCAATTCTGCATCAGTATAGGAGATAAGACCATAAGAGATTTAAAGAGAGTGAAATGCATGGAAGATTAGGGTGGTGACGATTAGAATGAACATCAATGGAGTTGTATAGTAGTAGTGTTGAGTGCTAACATTTGATAAAGGGGGAGTGAGCTTGAAGCATTCGACTTTTCATGGAAGTGCTGGCAATCATATTCAAGTCTGAATTCTCACAAAGTCACAATATTTGGTGAAATAACTTTGCAACGGAGCCTTTAACTGTAGGGGCAAGCCATGATAATTTTTGAAAACATCAAAGACACCAGGTGCATTGTTAAAAACATGAAAGTACCTGTGAATTCTCGTAAAACTCGGGGTACGTGGGGAAAAACTGTTTCAACTAACTCAATAAGGTAAAGTAAGTGAACAGGACATTAGTAAATACTAGATCTAATCAGTAAATATGGTTTCATATTTGCAAAAATTAAGGTGACAGGAATACGGTGTAGTAATCTTCCAATATATTCAGAATGCAGATTGGCGTCGGAACAAAGATAATAAGACAAAACAACTTCAAACCAAAACAATACTAATTCTGATAATTATGTTTTTCAGCTCTTGTGGGTGATCCTAATTGGATTAATATTTGCTTTGATTATCCAATCTCTAGCTGCAAATCTCGGTGTATCAACAGGTAAACCCCGTTATTAGCTTAATTAAAACATAAAAAAGTAACTATGTCAGCATATAGTAATTGTAACTAATCAATCAATTTTTTCCACTGTCAGGCAAACATTTGTCAGAGCATTGCAAGGCAGAGTACCCAGTAATAGTGAAGTATTGTTTATGGCTGCTAGCAGAAGTAGCAGTAATAGCAGCTGATATACCTGAAGTTATAGGCACTGCCTTTGCTTTGAATATTCTCTTTCATATTCCTGTTTGGGCTGGTGTTCTTATTACTGGCTTAAGCACTCTCCTTCTTCTTGGACTCCAAAAATATGGGGTAATCTTATTTCTGTTCAAACATTAACATGCAAATGTATACTCTTTCTGTCTAAATTTAATTCTCGCGCTTACTTTTGTAATATGTTTTCTTATCAAAGAAAAAAGTTATATCGAAAACATGTTGTCTTATACTCCATTTTTGATTCGAGAGTACATTACAAGTTGTCACTAATTATCAAATTCTCAAGTTAATTACCTTTATATTGTTCTTTTGGTGCTGATATAGATAAGAAAGCTGGAATTGTTGATAGCAATATTAGTGCTTATAATGGGAGCTTGCTTCTTTGGAGAGATGAGTTATGTGAAGCCACCAGCAAAGGATGTGCTTAAGGGCATGTTTATCCCTAAGTTAAGTGGCCAAGGGGCCACTGGTGATGCTATTGCACTGATGGGTGCTCTTGTTATGCCGTAAGTTTTCTAATTATAATTAAGTAATAATTACCTAATGTATATCTTCTTCGCATAGCATGGAATTTAATATATGAAGTAGTAGGGCTATTTGGCTAAATTTTTGTTAGATAAATAAGCTTGCACTTGATTCAGTTAAAATCAATCGCGCATATAGATGTATGAACTCATGATGCAATAGTTTTAATTGTTACATGTACGAACAATTTCTAACCAAAAAAAGTATATCTTGTTAAATTTGATCAGCATTGCTAATTATTTGACAACTTTTGACAGGCACAACCTCTTTCTCCATTCAGCTCTTGTGTTATCCAGAACAGTGACCAAATCTAAGAAGGGCATTAACGTATGTACCAAAAAAAACGCTCTATTGTTCCCTAAAAAAAACTACTATTATTAATCGATCTCAATGATTATTAGCTTAAATCATTGACTTTATCTAACATCATCAATAATTTTGCAGCAAGCATGTAAATACTTTCTATTAGAGAGTGGTTTCGCTTTGTTCATTGCGTTCTGGATCAATGTAGCAATTATATCAGTATCTGGAACAGTTTGTTCAAGCAGAAATCTCACACAGCAAGAGGCGGGAATATGCAGTGATTTAACCCTTAATAATGCTTCTGTCCTTCTTCAAAATGTCTTGGGGCGAAAAACTGCCTCTATATTTTACGGTATTGCCCTCTTTGCTTCAGGGCAAAGCTCTACAATCACTGGCACTTATGCTGGCCAATATATCATGCAGGTAACTAGCTCTATTTGCTTTGTAAGTAATCATATTACACTACTGTCAATTGTCATCTGATATGCGCCTTTGATGGAAGTTCTCATAGTGTGTGGAAATAAGATGTACGTAACATTATCCGATCCTTGTGATAATCGAGAAATTGGTAAAAGAAGAGAAAAAAAAATTATGATGTTTTTAATTTTTAGAATATCGTAATCCTGAAGTCATCAAGAAGTAGTGAATCCTTGAGTACTTCATGTTCTTATCTCCATACAAAAGGGTTTTAATTTATTATGTATTTCAGGGATTTTTAGACCTTAAAATGAAATCATGGCAAAGGAACTTGGTAACTCGCTCCATTGCCATTACACCAAGCCTAATTGTTTCGATCATCGGAGGATCAGCTGCAGCTGGGAACCTGATTATTATTGCATCGGTTCGTATCTCTAACTAGACCAAATACAAATGACTGAGTTCATTTTTGCATATAACATAGTATCTCATTTGTTGTAATAATGTGTATCCATGATTACTAACATCATAGTTAAAATTGCAGATGATATTGTCATTTGAGCTTCCATTTGCTCTAATTCCCCTCCTTAAGTTTAGCAGTGGCACCACCAAGATGGGACCTCACCAGAACTCTATTATTGTAAGCTGATTCAGCTTCATTTTGATTGCCTTCATCTAACCACAATTGTTATGATTAGTACATTAATCATATTATCTAGACGAATGAATTTAGGTGATGTTAATATGTTTGTGTAAGATTGCAAAAATTTCCAAGTACATATAGTATTCATAAATTTCTATTGTCACTCGATGCAACATCTAAATTATCATGTTCATATTTCACAACTTCTCGCTCATAAATCATTACTGCTTAATGCTTATCAAACAAGCTCTAGGTTCTCAAGTATACTTTTTATAACAAGTACGAGAACTAATGTGTTATTAATTTCACTTTGGACAGATTATTGTCATCTCTTGGATTCTGGGACTCGGAATAATTGGCATCAACATTTATTACCTAATCACAGCCTTCATCGGGTGGCTGATACACAATGACTTACCTAAAGTGGGAAATGTGTTCATCGGGATCGCGGTGTTTCCATTGATGGCTATCTATGTCTTATCAATTATTTATCTCATGCTCAGAAAAGATAGGGTTGTTACCTACATCGACCCTACAAATTCTGCTCTTAAGGAGGATATTGCAGAAAGTCCACTACCATAACTAATACGTTTCTGTTGTTTGCTATGCAAAATTATACCTTTTATGTAGCAGATTTCCACTAATTCTAGATATAAGACCTTCGGGATATGTTATCTAATATTCGTATTCAAAACACATTTGTATGCTTGTTCTTCGGTGTTCCTAAGAACCCCTTGAAACTATAAAGAGTTGCATGTCTTTACTTAGATTTCTTGAGGAACTTCAATTCGCAACTTTTGTTTATCAGTGAGTTACTTCAAATAAAAATTATTATCAGCTTTTTGAGAAGTTTAGCAATCACTTTTATATATAATGTTTGTGATTTTTTGATATCTCTCAAAGAGTTTCTCCCATTTGTAATATAAGGCATCCACACTTATTTTTAATTTGCTTTTATTGTTGTTTTTAATTTATTTTTATTTTTTTGAAGGGAGGGAGAATTTCCTTGCAAAGAAGGAGGAAAATTAGGGATCCTTCTTGCAAGGGGTGTGAATCGACTTTTATTGTTGATTAATAATGAGCTTTTAAGAATTAGCTTTAAAATACATCATTATATACTTCTATTATACTACTATAGTTTTCTTGTGGCTATATCGGTTCATCTTATGTGTGAATTTTAAAAGATAACTCACATCTGAGTTGGAAAATACTTGTCTCGCATTGTAAAATTAGAGAAAAAATGACTAATATATAGATTGGTAGGTTACTCCACCTATGACTATCACCGGTTGGTTTTAAGATGAAACCTTCCAACCTTATATCTTCTTCGATGTGGGCTTGTATTAGTAAGCCCAACATAATTGTGATGATCCCAAGAAGGAGCCCAATTGACCTCATGTTGGAAGTTCAGAGAGGGTCTAATGAGGATGTGGTGACCTATTCAAATTGCAAGATGAACCATCATACTTCATGAATTGTGTAACTCTAACCTCCGATAACATGTTATTAGTCATGTGACTATTTAATTTTTATTCCCTTTGCTCTTCTTCTCCATTCTTCCAGAATTTTTCTTCCTGTACTCCATGGCAATGTTCAAGAATCCAACTTCTCTTTCCCAATACACCCTTCCCCAAATCTTTCTTCACCCAAGTCCCAAATAAATAAGAACTCAATATTCCCAGTTGAAATTTGATTTAAAAAAACTCCCGTTGTAATTTTTTTAGTTTGCTCACCTCAAATCTTAACACTGTTCTCAATTATAGAAAATTTTCTAAATTTCTCTCAATATTTATAAAAAAATATAATCATATATGGTATTGTTTGGTCCATCTTAATGAGTATTTCAGTAACATTTTTTCACCATATACCCTTGACAAATGCGATAATTCACTATATACTACCATTGTTTCAAAAATTCACCATAAACCCCTTAATATTGAAAAAAATATACAGAATTCCCTTTATGACTAACGAAAATCAACTTTGTTAGTCATTAAAGGAAATTCTGTTAATTCCTTTTAAACATCACAATTAACCCTTACTAATTAACCTAACTACCCTAATTATTTTATGAAAAAAACATCGGTTTTTTCACTGTATACCCCTCAAAAAAAAATTATTCGCCATATACTCTCGCATTCAAAATTTACCATATACCCCTGAGCTTTTCATATATACATCAAAATATCCTTACTTTTAACGGACGTTTGATTCAGTCAACTAATCTATTATAACAGACGTGAGAAAGAAACAAATAACGAATGCAAAAATAAAGAAAACAGACAACAGATTTACGTGGTTCACCAATTTGGCTATGTCCACGGCAGAGAGAGAGAGAATATTTTATTATGAGAGGAGAACAGATTACGGAGAGAATTAAGTCTAATTCGTCATATAAACAATTAGGTAAAATAAACTATTTATACTCAGCGGCTCAAAATGCGTTTCCGCAAAATTAGCCGAACCGCCCGGGATGCCCGGGTGAAATCCGCCTGACCAGGCGAGACTTTGCTTCTCCAAATTTACACGCGAGCCCGACAGAAATCGCCCGGGCGAGATCCGCCCGACCTGCCCGGGCGAGATGCAGCTTCCTTTTTTGACGCATTTCTTCGAACACCTTTGAAGCAACATTCAAGGCATATTCTTACAAATCTCCACCTTGACTTGAATCCTCTCACAATAAGCCGGAAACCAGATGCATTGATCACAACGCCCAGAATCCCCCTACACCAGATTTGTCCCAAAAGACAACCAGACTAGATTAGTCTCTAAGGACCCCAGAATTACCCCAAGAGGGAAACTAACAATCACGAACATTGAGTAAGTCCAAGCAATGCTGAAACTTACTCTTCGGAACCGGCTTGGTGAACATATCAGCAGTTCCTACCTTCTTCACCTTAATCCTAGTCTCACTCCTCAGGAAATGATATCTCACATCAATATGCTTAGTCCTCTCATGATGGACTTATCACAGTATATAGTAGCCTGATCGTGATGTAAACCGAGATCACTAACTAGTCCCTTTAACCATATCCCCTCTTTAGCAGCTGTTGTCAACGCCATGTACTCAGCTTCAGTAGTAGACAAAGTAATTGTAGCCTGCAAAGTTGCCTTCCAACTAACGACAGAACCACCAAGAGTAAAATCATAACCAGTCATTGACCTCCTACTGTCAACATCTCCAGCATAATCAGAATAACCAGTGACTAAACACTGAGTATCATTCCCATAAATAAGACCAACGTCAGATGTACCTCTAAGGTAACGAAAAATCCTCTTGACTGCCTGCCAGTGCTCCTTACCAGGGTCACCCATGAACCTACAAACAACACTAACTACATGTGCAAGATCCGGCCTAGTGCAAACCATAGCGTACATCAAACTCCCTACTGCACCAGCATAAGGAACCTGACTCATGTACTCCTTCTCCACAGCAGTCTTGGGTGCAAAAGCAACAGACAAGTGATTATTGGAAGCACTTGGAGTGTCTATAGGCTTAGTTGTTGTCATGCCAAACCTTGACAGAATCTTCTGAATATAACCTTTCTGTGACAAGAAAAGTTTCTTCTGACCTCTTTCCCTATAGATCTCCATCCCCAAAATCTTCGTCGCAGCACCCAAATCCTTTATCTCAAACTCAGCACTGAGAAGACCCTTCAACCTCTAAATATCAGACTTAGTCTTTGCAGCTATGAGCATATCATCTACATAAGAACCAGATATATGAAGCCCATCACGTAGCTTGTTGTGGTACACACAGCAATCATACTCACTCCTATTGTAGCCTAACTCAATCATGTAGCTGTCAAACCGCTTAATACCACTGCCTAGGAGACTGCTTGAGTCCATACAAGGACTTCTTCAATCTGCAAACATAATCTTCGTTTCAAGGAACTTGGAACCCATCTGGTTGTGTCATATGAATCTCCTCTTCCAACTCCCTATGTAGGAAAGCTAGCTGTTTTCACATCTAGTTGCTCAAGTTCAAGATCCCGATGTGCAACTATTGCTAGTAGCACCCTGATGGAAGTATGTCTGACTATTGGTGAGAAAATCTCCTTATAATCTACTTCTTCCCTTTGTGTGAACCCTCTTGCAACAACCCAAGCTTTATACTTGACCCCCACAATTGGTGAAGACCCTTCTTTCTTCTTGAAAACCCATTTGCATGTTACAATCTTCCTCTCCTTAGGACGTTTGACTAGCTCCCAAGTCTAATTCTTATCTAGAGACTCCATCTCATCTCCCATTGCAGCAAGCCATAGAGTAGGCTCACTTCCAGAAACAACTTCTTTATAGGTGGATGGCTCATGATTTTCAACCTCCACCTCCTCAGCAACTTGAAGTGCATAAGCAACCATGTCTTCGAAACCATACCTCTTTGGAGGCCCCACACCAACTCTTCTAGCTCTATCAAGTGCTATGCTTGGTTGATGTATTTCAGATGACTGATAACTAGAAGACTCTTCAGTAGCACCATGTTGATCTTCTCCACCTTGGTGCTATGATTCACTCTCAGCCTGACTGACTTGCAGCTCCACCTGTTTATCAACATCACTACTAACAGACACCACGGTAGACTTCACAGGAGAGTTAAGCATAGAATTTTCATCAAATATTACACTTCTACTACGTATAACACGGTTTTCAGAAGGTGACCAGATTCTATAGCCCTTAACTCCACTCCCAAAACCCACAAATACACCCTTCTTATCTCTAGGTTCTAATTTTCCCTCATTTACATGATAATAAACAGTAGTTACAAAAACTCTCAACAGAGAAGAATATACAGGCTTACCAGACCACACCTCATAAGGTGTTTTACAGTCAATACTGGTACGAGGTCCATGGTTGATCAAATAGCAAGTTGTACTCACAACTTCTGCCCAAAATCTCCTAGCCAATCCAGCATTTGAGAGCATGCACCTTGCTATCTCCAACAGTGTCTGATTCATGCGTTCTGCAACTCCATTTTCTTGTGGCGTATTTCTAATAGTATGATGGCGAGTAATCCCTTCATTCTTGTAGAACTCATCGAACTCAAACCAACAGAACTCCAGACCATTATCAGTACGCAGCCTTTTGACCTTCCTTTCAACTTGATTTTCCACTAAAACCTTCCACTGCTTGAAATTCTTGAAAGCCTCACTTTTATGCTTCGTCATAATTACCCAAGTCATTCTTGAATAATCATCGACACAAAATACATGTGACCTCCAATAGATGCAACTCGGGAAGGTCCCCAACAGTCAGAATGGATATAATCAAGAGTACCTTTCGCTGTATGAACCGTCTTTAGGAACTTGCTCCGATGAAGCTTCCCAAACACATAGCATTTACAAAACTCTAGATCTTGCACCTTGTGCCCACATAGAAGATCCCTCTTTGACAGAATTTGCATCACCTTTCACCTATGTGCCCAAGTCTCATATGCCACAACTTGGTCAACTCCTCCTTGTGAATCTCAGATGATGTGACAGCAGCAGAACCTGTCACAGTAGAACCCTGAAGAATATATAAGGTACCATTTTTAATGCCTTTCATAACCACCTTTGAACCTTTATAGACACTCATAACTCCACCTTCACCTTGAAAACTGAAACCCTTGCTATCAAGAAGACTCAAAGATATCAGATTCTTTGTCGTTAATGGAACATGCCTAACTTCGTTTAAGGTACATAATGTACCATCATGAGTCCTCACCCTGATAGAGCCTACTCCAACTACTTTGCATGCAGCATTGTTGGCCATAGAAACATTGCCTCCATCTATCTGCTTGTAAGTTGAAAACCACTCCCTGCATGGACTAATATGATACGACGCCCCAGAATCAAAAACCCATACATCCCTACAATGTGACTAGCTATTAACTACTAGGGTCGGATCTTCCTCAGAATCACCTCCAGTTTCTGCCAGAGCAGCAGAACCTTCATTCTTGTCTTGCTGCTTCTTTTTCTTAGGACATTCATCTTTCCAGTGTCCCTATTCCTTACAGTTTTACTGATATTAGTAGCTTTAGGACTCTTAGAATTCGAATTTTTAAAGTTCGTAATCTTTTTACCAGATTTCTTTTGTCCCTTACCCCCTGTAACTACTAATCTGGATGCCTGATTCTCCGTACTAGAACCAGATGCCTGATGACGGACCTCTCTAGTATGAAGAGCAGATCTTACTTCTTCTAACGACAGACTATCTTTTCCAACAATAAAAGAATCCACAAAATTCTCATATGGTACAGGCAAAGATACCAACAATATTAAAGCAACATCCTCATCATCTACTTTAACATCAATATTTCGCAGATCTAGCAATTAAGATAGTATTTAGTTTATCTAAGTGATCCCTTAGAGACTAATCTTCCTGCATACTCAGGTTGAACAGACGTTGCTTCAAAAGCAACTTGTTGGTTAGAGATTTCATCATGTATAAACTCTCTAACTTCAACCACAGACCAGCAGCAGTATCCTGCTCCGCAACTTTAATAATTATATCATCAGAAAGACACAACATATTAAAAAAAGGAAACACGAGTATATTAATTACATATAATTTTTTTTATAATTTATACTTTGAAGAAATATTTTTTTTATGTGACGTTATTAGGACAATCGGGATCAATAAGTAAGGGTGAAAGAAAAAGTTTATGTGGTCAGAGCTCAAGCAACGCTCAACATAGTTATATGCATCATCTCAGCTCTCCTCAAACTTCACTAAGTTGTATTTCAAGTGGTAATACAGTCATGTAAATTTTTTTCTAATTTATAATTGGATTCATATTTGAATAAGAAAATGAATGTAAATAATCATTCATATTAAATAAACGTAAGGGACATTAAGTGATCATTTCGCAAAACAAACATTAATGAGACTTGCCAGACATAAAAGAAAGATCATTATGACTGAGAAACGAGCAAGAAGATCAAATCATTCAAAATGCATCAAGAAAATGAGAGTTTGTGCAATTCGCACGAAACTAATGAGAGTACTCTATCAAATGGTAATCACTTATGTTCAAATTACTTTATCTCTTATTGTAAGATAACAATGAAGTTTGTATGATTTTTTTACTATGATAACCCATATATGTTTTTCAATATTGACAAACGTAAGGGACATTAAGTGATCATTTCGCAAAACAAACATTAATGAGACTTGCCAGACATAAAAGAAAGATCATTATGACTGAGAAACGAGCAAGAAGATCAAATCATTCAAAATGCATCAAGAAAATGAGAGTTTGTGCAATTCGCACGAAACTAATGAGAGTACTCTATCAAATGGTAATCACTTATGTTCAAATTACTTTATCTCTTATTGTAAGATAACAATGAAGTTTGTATGATTTTTTTACTATGATAACCCATATATGTTTTTCAATATTGACAAACATCGGATCACCGAGCACGTGTACAATGATGACCGATTGCATGAGGAACTACACAACCCCGGAGGAAAATGGTTAGAATTGTTGTATCCTTTAATATATTTATTTTCATATTTATATAATTTGAATATATTTGTGTAATTTTAATGTGCTTCTAAAATTTATCTCATATTAACAGGGAGCACATCAGTCATAGTGGAAAAGAATAACACAGTCCCGCTGACTGACATAAGTAACGGTGGAATTTAAAGAACATAATTCCTCTTTTTTTGTATAAAGTAAAAGATAAGATTATATAAATATTGGAGTAAGAATAAAGTTTTTACATCATTTATTTGTTAGATAAATATGTTGCCGCTAGAATTGCAAGGCAGAAGAGAAGATTAATAATGTCAAAAAAGGCTATTGGAGGAAGTAAGTTTTAAAACATATGCTTAATATATATTGCAACAACATGTAGTATATAGATTGTAATATATTTTCTTTAAAAAATGCATCTATTTTCATACATTAAATGTTAATACCACAAAATATAAGTAATTCTATTACAGGCACCTCGAATACTCCAGGTGAGTCGGTAAACTTCTGCCACATGAGTGCGAAGTACAACTCCAAAAAACTTGTTATTCGAAGTACTATAGTACTAACATCAGTTGCACGGAACATTGATATTGGTATTCTCTAATTGCTGGATAAAATTTAGTAATAATATTTTAATATAAAAAATATTTAATATAAGCAAAATTTTAGTGTAATTAATTACATCCTCATATGTGTTATGATAGGCCAAGTTAGTTATATACAGTCTGCGACTAATTGCAATGGCATGAATGCACAAGATCCACAACATGATCATGATGAAGAGAGTGTCGAAGAATATGATGTTAATACTTTCATTGGTATGTTTTTCGACTAAAAGTTTTTGCTTTTCATAAGCAAGATTTTAGGGTGTGTATATGATAGTTGTTAATATCCAAAGGTTGAAATTCTACTTTTAAATTTTTTTTGTATATACTCATTAGTAATGTAATATGAGATATAAAAAAGGGACGAATAAACATAAATAATTCTTTCAAATTTTGAAGGGTATTGGGATATTGGTGATCCCACCTCAGAATGTGAGTTTTGTGGAGCATAGATGTGGTTCGATGAATGATCAAATAAACAAAACAAGCAAGCCCAAATTCTCATTGTGTTGTATGTAAGGGAAGGTCCAACTCCCACTCCTACAAAGGCCGCCATCATTCTTGGCAAATTTATTGGAGAAGAAACAAATCACTTCTTTGAGAATATTCGTGCATACAACATGATGTTTTCGTTCACATCAATGGGAGGTAAACTACAAACATCAATCAACCAGGGACGCGGACCTTATAATTACAAAATAGGTGGACAAAATCATCATTTGATTGGGAGTTTATTACCCAACGAAGGACAATGTCCAAAATTTTCTCATCTATACATCTATGACACCGAGTATGAAATTGTCAATAGAAAAAAGGCTGCTTGGTAATAAGCATATTTGTTTTTTTGTTTTATTTGCATTCGGATGAATTACAAATCTATTATGCATCTAAACTAAATTTTTTCTCAAAACATATATTATGTGTAGTGCTACAAACCCGAATAAATTTGAAGACCAAGTTATATCAGAGATTCAAAGTATGGTGGATGAATATAATGTTCTTGCAAAAAATTTTAGGATGGCAAACGATCGCTTTTGTTCAAGTACATGCAGAAATGTCCGGTTGAAACTTATTGGACGAAGGGATTCCGATGGAAGGACTTACAACCTCCCAACAGCTTCTGAAGTTGTTGCACTTATTGTTGGAGATGTTGATACTGGTGATAAAAGGGATATAGTTGTGGAAACACAAAATGGTAATTAAAACAAAATTTTGAGCTTCATCCATCCTACCTTCCAATGCAGTACCCTTTGTTATTTCCGTATGGTGAAGATAGTTACAAGGTAGATGTTATGCATAGAGATAAGTTTCCTTCGGATACTGCGTCTAAGAAAAGGGATAGGCTTACCATGAGAGAGTTCTTTGCTTATCGGATTCAAGATCGTCGCATTGAATTTTCAACAATTTTACTTTCTAGAAGGCTTTATCAACAATTTTTAGTTGATGGTTGCACAAAGATGGAAGCAGAAAGGTTGTCTTTCATTAGAAATAATCAACAAGCATTGAGAGCTGATAATGTCAAGAATTTGAAGAATGCGATTGACAGAGGAGACACTGATGGCATATCTACTGGTAATCGTGTAATTTTACCAGCCTCAGTCACCGGAGGTCATAGCTACATGAGAGAAAATTACCAAGATGCAATGGCAATTTGTAGGTGGTATGGCTATCCAGATTTATTTATAACATTTACATGCAATCCTAAATGGCCCGAGATCACAAGATTTGTGAAAAAGAAGGGTCTGAGGCCTGAAGATAGACCAGATATTGTTTGTTGTGTTTTTAAGATCAAACTTGACAAGCTGGTGAATGATTTGAAAGAGAGAAAGATTTTTGGAAGAGTAAGAGCTGGTAAGCATATATTATTTCATTAATATTTATGATGTTTCAAATTTAACATATCATTTCTATTGATAAAGTTATATGTGTTTGCTTTTTTAATATATGAGTTCAACCTATTGTTAAATTTTACATAATGTTTACAGTTGTGTATACCATCGAATTTCAAAAACGCGGTCTTCCTCATGCACATATACTCCTGTTCCTTCATCGTGATGATAAACTTCCTAACACAGAGGACATCGACAAGATAATATGTGCTGAGTTGCCAGACAAAGAAGAGAATCCAGAACTATACGAAATAGTGACTAAGTTGATGATACATGGTCCATGTGGTAATGCTAACACGGGTGCACCGTGTATGGTGGATAAAAAATGCTCCAAACATTTTCCAAAAAAGTTTAATGAGATGACAAAGATTGACGAAGAAGGGTACCCATTTATAGAAGAAGAGATACTGGAGCAAAGGTTGATAAAAATGGTGTTCATCTACATAATCGATTTGTGATTCCATACAACCCATATTTGCTTCTTAAGTATCGTGCACACATTAATGTAGAATGGTGCAACCAGTCAAGATCAATCAAGTATTTGTTCAAATATATCAACAAGGGGTATGGCAGGGTTACTGCAGCAGCTTATCACAATCAACAAAATCCCGACGATCCTGAAAAAATTGATGAGATCAAGATGTATTATGATTGTCAGTATATTTCTCCTTGCGAGGTTGTTTGGAGGATTTTTGGGTTTAACATTCATTATAGAACACCTCCTGTTGAAAGATTAAGTTTTCATCTACCCGATGAACAAATGGTTATGTTTTCTGATGACTCGCATGTTGAATCCGTCCTTGAAAGGCCAAATATTGAGAGGACAAAATTCTTATCCTGGATGGAATGCAATAAGACATATGATGAGCTAGAGAATTAAGCTATATGGAATTCCCAACCAAATTCGTGTGGAAAAAAGATAAAAGAGAGTGAATGCCACGTAGAAGAGGTTTTGCAATTGGTAGGATGTATCATGTTATACGTGGCGCTGGTGAATAGTATTATTTGAGAACCTTGCTGAATTTCGTAAAAGGTGTTGCATGTTATGAGGATATAAGGACAGTTGATGGTGTTCTTTATGATTCTTTTGAAGAAGCTTGCTATGCAAGAGGGTTATTAGATGATGACAATGTTATTTCACTAGGAACACTACAAGAGGGGGGGTGAATTGTAGTGTGGAACTTATTGCCCAAATAATGCGGAATTTAAAACATAAGCAATAAGGAACTGAAATTGCAAGAGAGATTTTCACGTGGAAACTTCTTGTCTCAATACAAGAAGAAAAACCACGACCTACTCAGGATTCAAACTCTTCGCTATAATAGGAAATCTCCTATTATTCAACCTATTACAGACTCAAGTTCCACTCGAAACTCCAACTCTCTCACAATCTCCACTCTATACTCTAGACTTAACTCTAAGTCTTTCAAGAGTTCCACAACTCTTTACAAAAGGTTTACTCAAACCTTCACCCCTAGATAGACTTCACCTACTAAGTCTACGCATACACAACAAGAACTTACTCAAGTTCCTAACTCGAACTTACTCAAGTTCCTAACCCGAACTTGATACAAGAATTCACTCAAACCCTTTACCAAGTTCCCATTACAAGAGTTCACTCAAACCCTTCAACCCCAAACTCAAATAGAGACGCTTGATAATTTGGTTTAACTCTAGTATATAGAAACTGAATAACTGTATAGGAACATGGCGCTCGTAGGAACTTAGCTTGAAACTCAAAGGAACTGACTCAAACAAGGAATAGAAAATATAATTCTTTTGTAACGCTATTCCTTAAGCCAAACTTATGGAATGACATAAGTCTAACACTATGGAAAGACACTAGTCAGACACTATGGAATGACACCAGTCAGACAATTTGAAACTCAATTGAACTTGTATATTTATAGCAGTCTTTTAGAATGAACGTGGGATGAATCATGTGTTAGTGGTTAAACCATTATCCCATGATGTTCCTTCCCTTAAGGAACACTATCCTTAACACATCCCATGATCTCCATGATCACTGTTAAACGTGGGAGAGAATTAAGTTACTGCTTCCTAAATTTTAGCAACCACTTTGAGCATTAATTTGAAAATCTGATTTAATTAAAAACATATTAATTATTAAATATGAAATTAAATCATTTTAATAAAAATATTATCTTCAAATTTCTTCCGTAAAAACCGAATAATATTTTTATTATCTTTTGAAAAATAAAATCAGATTTTTCCTTAAAAAGATTTTCCATAAAATCAGATTTTTCCTTAAATAAATCAGTTACCTAGAATCTAGGCGTAATTTACTCAACTGACATAAATGAACCGTTGTAATGCTTCATCCTAAGTCTAGTTCCTTTAACTCATAAGTGTAATAGACTACCACGTCTGTTCCTTTAGAGAGGAACAGACAGACGATTTCTTTAACAACACTCATCATACGTATTATAAATCTAGGCTTTTTTATTTTTCAAAAACTGAAAAGATAAAATTAAATTAATTAAAATCAGATTCCTAAAGAAACCGATTTTATTAAAAACTTATCTTTTATTTTAAAACTAAAACTTATCTTTTATTTTAAAACTAAAACTTATCCTAAAACAACTAATGCATATTATTTATAAATAATTAACCAAGTAGAGATTTATTAAGAAATAAACTCTAAATAAATTCTTATAGATAAGATAATAATATGCATCAGATTTATTGACTCTTAAATACTTTTGACTCTAAGTTCCACGAGTTCCTTTATCCTTACGAGTTCCTTTAGACCTTGTTCCTTTACCTTTTACGTTTCCACATACTTACATGAATCCTAGAAAATAAACTCATATTTTCTGCCTTCATGCTCCATGCTGCTCCAACTCAAGAACCGCATGTTGATGCTCCACCTTTGGAACTTCAGTGTGCTAGTTCCTTTAAGAAACTTCGCACTCATAGTTCCTGCTCATGAACTTCTTATTTCAACTCTGAAACGTTATATTGCTGCTCCCACTCAGGAACTGCTCCAGAACTTCATATTCAATGTCCCTCATAGGATGTACCTAGGAACCGCTCTATTTGTGTTCCTTCTATGAACTCTTTTAGGAACTTCACTTGTTGGAATACCTTCATGATGTGATATATTCAACCTTTGATGACTTGTTTCATGTTAATGTAATATGCACATCTCAAACACATGTTAGTTAGATAATCATCATTTGTTTACAATCATCAAAATACTACATGACTCAACAGACAAGGAGTATGTTGATGTGATAACTGAAGCAAGTTTTAGAGAGTCGGGTTGGTATCTTAGAAACTTATTCTGCATGCTACTATTATCTAGTAGTTTATCAAAACCAGAAGATGTTTGGCATAAGACTTGGCATCTACTATCAGATGACATCCTCCACAGACAACGAACCATTATGCAAAATCAAGGTATTTTCATCTATAACACGCTTTATCTATATTTAGTCTGAAATGTATACCACTAACGTCTATCATGACTAATCAAGACCTTTGTATAAATAATATTTGAGGAAACTTTATGGACTTGGATCATGTGTTGTAGATCTTAATCTAACTGACGAGCAACTACAAATGTATGCTTTGGCTGATGTTGAAGCAAGACTGTAGAGTAATGGGAGCACCCTTCATAAATTCAGTGTTATGCCTTTCCCTGATGAGTTAATCACACCCGAGGGTCAAAACAAGCTCATATTCGACGAACTGTCTTGTGACAAAGAAGCTTTGAGAAAAGAGCATGAAGAACTTTCATCGTGCTTAACTTGCGAGCAAAGGAGTGTATATGATGAAATAATGATCGCTGTTTCACGAGGACGTGGTGGTGTATTCTTTGTTTATGGTTATGGAGATATGGGGAAAACTTATGTTTGGAAAACTCTTTGTGCTGCCATAAGGAGTAAAGGAGAAATCGTTTTGCCAGTGGCCTCGAGTGGTATTGCCTCACTCCTTCTTCCAAGAGGAAGAACTGCTCATTCAAGATTTGGAATACCGTTAAATGTTAGTGAAAACTCAACATGTGTTGGCATCAAACCCGGTTCAGACTTGGTTGCGCTACTCATGAAAACAAAGCTAATTATTTGGGATGAAGCGCCAATGATGCACAAGTATTGCTTCGAAGCACTTGATAGAAGTTTGAAAGACATCATGCAGTCTATGGATCCTTCTAATAAGTACAAACCATTTGGTGGTTTGGTTGTCGTCTTCGGTGGTGATTTTAGGCATATATTACCTGTAATCCATAAAGAAAGTAGACAAGATATCAACCTTAAGTTCTTCTTATCTATGGAATTCATGTAAGGTGTTGAAATTGACGAGAAATATGCGTCTACAAAATGGATCTTCTGAAACAAGTTTGAAGGAGGTGAAAGAATTTTCAGAATGGATACTTAGTGTTGGAGATGGAAATGCAGGAGGTCCAAATGAAGGCGAGGCCGAAATTAAGGTGTCAAATGATATACTCATAGAAGGGAAATCTGATCCTATAGCGACAATTGTGGAAAGCACATATCCTCTCCTAAAGGATCACTTGTGGGAGCCAAAATATTTTCAAGAAATGGCTATTTTAGCCCCAACATATGAGATAGTTGAGATGGTGAATGATTACGTACTATCCCATTTACCGGGAGAGGAGAAATTGTATCTCAGCTCAGATGCGATAAGCAATGTTGAAGGCAATTTAGTAGCGAGTGAAATTTACTCAACTAAATTTCTAAATATCATTAGATGTTCAGGCCTACCTAATCACCATTTAAGATTAAAGGTAGGTGCACCTGTTATGCTGTTACGAAATATAGACCAAACATCTGGGTTGTGCAACGGTACGAGGCTGGTGATTAAGCATCTTGGGAATCGTGTTATTGAAGCTGTAGTCATTTCTGGAAGTAACGTGGGGGATAAGGTATTTATTCCTCGCATGACTTTGACTCCATCCGATGCAACGAGATTTCCAATTAAGTTTCAAAGAAGGTAGTTCCCTTTGGTCTTTTGTTTTGCTATGACTACAAACAAAAGTCAGGGTCAATCACTATCGCAGGTAGGTTTGTATCTCCCTAGACCCGTTTTTAGTCATGGTCAGTTATATGTTGCCATTTATAGAGTAACAAACAAACAAGGCCTCAAGATCTTAATTTTTAACAAAGAACACGGAGGATCAAATACCACGAGTAATGTTGTTTATAAGGAAGTGTTCCAGAACTTATACTTTAATTTGATTATTGATGTAAGCTACTCATTTTTAATTTTATTATATGTTTATTTTTTGTAAATCGTATTCTTTAGTAAACGTTTATTCTGCTTTACAATATTATAGACTACTTATTACATAGTAGCCAATCATTCTTTTCTTATATTATATATATTTAAAGATTCAATTCCGAAAAACCTATATGTTACTACATTGAACTTACAAGAACACTTTTCTCTCATGCAAATTTGTTGTCTTTAAATGTTCAATGGCAATAGTAAGTCGATTCACATACACTACTGAAAAGATTAAACTTTAAATCAAGAATCACATCTTCATGTAGAATACTTCTAAACCAAATAATAATTTATACACATGAGTATCTTATATTAATAAAACAAAATACTTCCTGTGCATTTTGCACGGGTCAAAAAACTAGTAATCAAATAAAATACTCTCTCGCCCAAGCGTACCACTTCACTTTTTTTTCTCACCTTGTTCCAATTTCTTTTTATGTCCAACAATTCAACCTCCAAATACCCCATTAGATGGTTCCAAATGCCTCTTGAGGAACGTTTTTTTAAGGTTAAGATAATTCCTTTGTAAAGAAAGGGAAAAATTGAAAATCATTTTTGCAAGAGGTGAAAATTGAATCTCTATCACAAAAGTGGAAGGAAGGCCTTATAGTCACTTGACCAACCTTGATACTCAAAATAACCTCTTGAGGAACATATTACATACTCCAACTATACTCATTTTTTCTTTGGTTTCTTCCCAAATTATACATACTAACACCAAAAATAAAATTGTCTGAACTTCATAAAAAAACAAAAAGAAAAGGGTGAAGAACATTAATAGCCAAAAAGCAACCACTAATTAGTTCAATAATATACATACTTCCTCTATTTCATAATACTTAAAATATTTTGACTTTTACCATGCACATCTTTTGATCATGTTTTGTAAAATCTACATATAAGAAACATAATCATGTAAATCTCGTTAAATTCACCCCAACATCTAATTTTAAAACATCAAAATAAAATTATTTTTACTTGTAGGGAATCAGAAATTTAAATAATTAAAATTACACATCAATAAACTTACCCAGAAAAGTGTTTGAAGTAATATACAACAGAGGAAGTATATGAAATCAGTCGGCCATGAATCAAGACGACTCAAAACTACCATCCCAAGACAGGACTACAGTGTGGAAGAGTATCCACTGAAGAAAGCAGACATTTTTGTTCAATAGAAATCGAGAAACTAAAGTACAAAAGACAAATTCAACACTACAAAAGCACAATTGAGATGTATTTGAAATATCTCGCCCCCTCTTTTAGTCCCATCGAGCAGATTAAACACCTCAGATAGAGGAATAATACAAGGGGAAAGATTTGCTCCTTTCAGGAAAAATGAATTAAGACCAACAAAATACTTGAAAAGATGCATAAAAAAGTTAAAGCCCAGGTGAGACTAGATAACCTCACAACCAATTTCTCTCTCAAAATATACGCCATCTTTCCCTTACGTTTGAGCACTAAGTATCTGTTACAAGAGACAAGTAAGATAACCTAAAAATTAAGACGCAACTAGGTCTGGTGTTTCAGCTTCAACGGACAATAAGGCAGTGTGTACTTTCCCCACCCAATTATCCAGCCGGTCACGCAAGGACTTGATTTGTGGAATCCCCAAAACTCTTGGTTGCACCCAGGACACATGAACTGTACCCTCAACTTGGTCGATGATTCCCTCAATAAGATGGACCTGTATACAAAATAGATTTCAAGAGTTCATGACGAAAAAACATGACTATGTATTTACGCAAATAATAGAGGATGACCTTTCAAGTTTCAACACAGATGACAAGATATCGCAGAAGATATAGGCCAACAAGTAGCCAAATTTATAAAGCAGATTAGCCCTTTCCTTTGAACCTTGAACAGTAGAGAAGAATACAAAGAACTCTTCCCATATATTCCAAGAAAACCAGAACCCCAATCCCCATCCAATAGCAATAACTTGCCATTGACACAAGTTCCCTATAATTCTAGTTCCTCTTGAGTGAAGGGTCTTCTAATATTTCCTTTTTCCTTACCATTTTTTTTAAAAAAATTCCCTATTATCTTTACAAAATCATAGGAATTCCAGAAAGTTGCTGAAATGCATGAATCTAAATCACTTCAGGAAATGTACCCTGAACTTGTAGTTATCCTAAAGCTACTCCACTGTATTCTGCAAAGGACATGAATCTCAAGCTTTCCCAAGGTCTCCAGAAACAAGCATACCAAAAAACATTGTAAATTGAGATATACCCCCTGTTTTTTTATTGTACACTTCCCTTTTTTGGCTGTTTTTTATTTAATTGTTACACTCACTTTTTCCTTGTATGATAATCTATTATATCAAGTTTTTACACTTTTCTACTTCATACACCCCATCACCCATCTTATTATTCCACCTAAAACCTTCCCACCTACCCTGTTTTTCTCTCTCCCACATTTGCCAAAACCAAATATTCTTTTTTTGTATTTCTTCCTTGTCTTTCGCACAATTTTCTTGGTTCTCCTCCAAAGTGAACTATAGCAAATAAACAAAAAAAACGGAGGGAGTAGATCCAAAGAAGATGCTTTCCTGGATTCTTCGCGATATCTTCCTTTACAGAAAAAGGTACTTGCACAAAGTAAAATTAGATGCACAATACGTTCTGATGAAGACAATTTCTTTTCAAGAACTATGGTGGACCAATTCATCCAATAATGGTCAATTACTTCTTAGCTTGCAAGCTATAAAGAAGAGTTCAAATCACAAGCACACAGAAATAACAGAAAAGCATCTATAAGGTCTGTCAAATCTGATGCACAGAAGAATAATTTAAAGGCTAAAACAATTGATACTAAAGATATTTCATGTAGGAAACATTATTAGACAACTTACAGAGAGACTCTTCATAAGAAGATACTCAACATCTTCAGTAGATAGTTTGGTCCGCTCTGCAATGACATTCAATGGAATTGTTCGGTCTTCTGCAGGTCGGCTGCAATATGAAAACATATCTATCAGGCTATCATACTCAAACTGTAAAACTTTGATAGAGAGCTTTTTAAAACTAAACATAGTCAAACTGTAATAGAATACTACAGCATACCTGAAGATAATTTCCATCAAGCACAAAATATTTATCTTCTCCAACAACTTTCTTTCATTGGCGACCAATGCTGGTTGTGCATTCAGAGCATCCTTGTGAACATGGCACAGTTCTTGATATCGAACCAAGTCACCAGTGTTAAATGCTTGCAGGATATAGTAAAGCCACTCAACTTTTGTTCCAAGAAGAGAGTTCAACTGAGGGGAAATAATATTTATCAGATCATAAAAGACATAAGAAGCAATAAGCTGCTTGAGTAACCGATGTAATGTGCAAGTATGAGTTACAAAGAGAATATATAAATAAAAAAATATTATTGATGGATTCATCCCATTGATGACTGAACTTTGCAAAGAAGATAGCATGGAAGAATGAATAGGTTAGCTGCAAGATAATATAGAGTAACAGAACACCAGGTTGTCTCAGACAAAAGAATAGATTATCTGCAAGATAGATATTCATAACAGATGCCTAGCAAGATCAACAACGAACAAACAATGGTGCCTATGCATAAGACAAGGAAGTGTTCAGCTGAAGTGAAGGCAAACTGTTCTCAACTTGCAACGTGACAATAATGGAGCTAATTCATCACTTCCAACTTGTAATGGACTAGATGTTATTTAATAGTCAATTTTGCATGTTGGGTGGTAAGGTTTGTTTAGGCATTCTTCAGCTCCAAACCAACTTGTCTTAACTGTTTTAGGATTACTAAGATTAGATTACTAAGATTAGTCAGGATAAGTTAATTTTGAACCTACAAGGAGTATCAGTAGTTGCAGCATGGCTTTGTTATTAAGATTAGGGTTGTATGCTTGTAGCAAAAAAAATTTTACAAAAAACTTAAAAGCTGATATTTTCAGCACTTAATGTATGATTTTCGAATTTCTTAGCGAGGACCAAATCAAGAGAGGATTCTCAGTGAGCCTTGAGCTTCAAACATCATTCCTAATAATTCTTGTTCAAACCATAATTTTCCCAAATTTACTCGAACAGGACCCAGGAATACTAGTGTCAAACACGAGTACAAGCCCAATCACCCATACCCCTATTGGAGTCACATAGGTTTTCAAGTTCTTGACAGTTTTTCCTTCCAAGATACCTTCTTTATATATTTCTATCAAAACCGCACCAATTTTCCATGTAGGGTTCGGTTCCACTACCATATACTCCCTCTGTTTAGAAACACTTGCACAATTTGCATAGTATTTACTATTCACCATTACACTTTGATTGTCTTTAGTGATATATATTTTAGGAAAAATATAGTCATATGCGATCTTTAGATTCGTTTCAATGTATTTTTTTTAATACCAACTTTTTGTAATATTAACTTATTGATAGTTATAGATATTAATGTGTTAAACCATACATCGACAAGCATGAAAACATGAAATGGTGCAACTATTTCTAAACAGAGGAAGTACATCACATCACACTCAATGACTTGAACTAATGCACAGTTCTGTGTACAGTTCCATGACATGGTATTAAATCTCAGCTGCATCTCTGCATCACGACAACATTGTCAAGGATTTTGAGCTGAGTGCAATATAAGGCCACAAAACACCACTATTACAGCAGAAGTTGTTCCACGATCACAACTGCATCTGAGATTTAAAACCGTATTCCATGCCATATTGCCATCAGATACTATACTCGACTGCCTTGTCCTTTTTATGTTTGTTGTCATCCCTTATTCGGCTAGACGGTTTCATTACCCAAAAGCACAAAATAAGAAACTTAAAGTACGAAAAAGTCCACATCAAAAAACAGGGAGGGGGGAGGGACGAAGATAATAAACACCACAATGCCACACATCCAAAACCCTCTTCTTCATGTGATACTCTAAGAACCAAATAGTTAGGCGCTTGGGGGGAGGGGGGGGGGATAAACGTACTTCAGGGTCCTCGACACATGTAATTGGCTTGTAGTAAAAGCTGATGGAACAGACTACAGCACTTCAACTATATCGAGCACATAATGGATAATCATTATTTCCAAAAAGGAAAAAATAAAAATAAACTACTAAAATTGATGTATTTTCCTACTTCGGAAACCATATATGCCTCCCTTTATTCTAAAGACTATTCAAAATATGAAACTGTTAATTAAACCAGCTTTCCATACATGGACTTAGTATGGAAAAGACATACCAATTGCCATCGGTTCCCACAGTTTCAAAAACGAAAGATCTATTGTGGCCAAGCTTTTATTCACTGACACTAATATATATCATGGGCATGGCAAACAATGAAGAGAGACTCGCATGCATAAAGAAAAGGATGGTAACTCCTTTATTTTGGAAACAGAACATCATTTACTCAATCTTCCTCATCTTTAATACAATTGTCATCACAGCATCACTTTAAATTTCCCCATTTCATCTGTTCTTTTCTGAAAGCTATCTTTGAAAAACGCTGTTAGAGAGGGTCATATTTATAACAGGATAACACAGATAATCTTTTCAAAACAAAAGACATGATGCATTAAACTCACAATTCTCATTCCAAAAGTAACAAGTAATCGAAGACAAGAGTCCAAGTACAAATATGTTAATAGTAAATAAGACCACCAAACAATAGCAAATAAGAACTTGCATATATGAATATGTCTCAAAACAATCTTCTTAGAGCCATCAAGATAATAGCCAAGTGAAACATGCATCTTAGAAAAGTTCAGGTAAAGGAGACTTACAATTGGATGTGCAAGTAGCTCCCCAAAGTTGTAGATATTCTCTCCCAAAAGTGCAGATAATGAAAGATCAAAAGCCAGATCCTAAAACGTATTTAAGACCATAAGAGAACTACAGCAGAATATATAAGCAAAAACTGTCAAGACATACCAAAAGCACAAACATACGCAATAAACTAGAATAACAAAGAAAGAAAAAGTCTCTAGTATGTAAATTTCCGGTCAGTGCCTTTCTCTCAAAGGTATCAGTTTCATGTTTTCACCAACATCCTAGGCAAACACCAAGCATCGGCCAACAAATCAGACCATTTAGATTACTTTACGAACCTATTTCAGCAGTAAAAAAAAGTAAATAGACAATTGATGTAGGATCTACAATCACCCATTACGCAAACCTTCAACTTTGTCAAGTTCAATGTAGATCCCTATTGCACATTTCATCTAGTGGTTCCTGGCTAATGTTACTTAAAACCCTTCTATCACCTCTAGTAAACATATGGGATCCAACAGCATGGGGTATGTACAATTGAGTGATTAATATTTTATTCTGGATCCAAAAATGAAAATTTTCATCGGATTGTTGAATCAGCTTGTCTGACACTAGTACACCAGTTCAACATTCAACAATTTATCATATGTTTTCAATTGTCAATCAAACCTTAAGTGTTATGAATGACATGAACACAAGTTCAAAAAGAAGACCAAAAAAAAAAAATCAGGGGGAGCATTTAGTTTGTGATGCTTAAAAACACAACAAACAATATCATTTTGTCGAACTAGACTTAGTGTACAATGTGAGGTTGATTAGAGAAACTTCACCTTTGTAATAGCATCTAGAGTGTAGCAAGCAACCCAATCTTTTACTTGTAGAAATGTCCAATCCAACCAGCCCACTTTTATCCGCATAATTTGCTGTCTAATTCTCACCTATAGCTCTGAGGAACCATTCTTACATACTAGGACTTATAATTACTACATCACTACATGCCCCTAGGTTCAAACTCTATCATCCGCAAACAGGGGAAGGCCGTTATAGTGCTGCAACACTTGTGGCCCTAGACCTTGAGCCAAAGTTCATGGTTTGGACTAGTCAGAGATTTTTGACAGATCCAACAATAAATAAATCATACTTCAATTTGTGCAAATCACTTATCAAATTCTATTTGTCTAAACCTCAGTCTTGCAATATCATATTTGTCCAAGCCTCAAGAGATGCAAAACAAACAAAAGAAAATTTACCAGCTTAAATGATTCGGAAAGAGACTCCACAGATGTGTATGCAAGATAAAGGAGAGCATTCTTGTAAAACTCGGCAAACTCCTGACGTGCTTTATGATATTGAGATGAGACCCAATAGAAACTAGCATATACTGATGGATCAATATCAGTCATGCTGTCAAGTGTCGTTTTTCCATCATCCAAAAGGTTCTTGCATTCTTTCTGTTCCCCTTGCTCAAGCTTAAACAAAGCTATCTGCATCTTTATATAAAGGACAGGCTCCTCAATACGAGTTTCCTTAGTAGCACGAAGCTTTTCAATTACCCCCTCTAGATAACCAATAGCCGCTTCTTTCTCCGCATACTGTCGGGAAACTATGACAGCAAAATGAGCAAGCTTAAGGAGATTTATCTTCGTCTCAAAATCAGTGATGAAATTGTGATATAACTGTATCAGGGCATCACCAGCCTGCAATAAAAATATCAAAAGCTATTATATATATACATAAATATCTAATTATGTATTAATATAATATATAGATATGAATGAAGATCCGGAGAACGGATTCTATGAAGTTGTAATTGATATTCTCAATAAAGATCGAGAAAAGAGAATATATGATAGCTATTATTCTGCAGAGAGCTGTCCTTTTTAGCATTCAAAGCAAATTTGATAACTTCATTCAAGCACTGCTGTCAAATCACTCACGTTCCTTGTGAAATCTTTTGATCAGGTATAATCATATTTCTTTCACCGAAAAACTGAAAAAGGATGCAGCCCTCGAGGATTAAGTATCAATTTCCAAACAAATAAAGTAGATTTCAACTATCGATCCCCAAAATTCAGAACCCACATAAGATACCTATTAACTGGTAGATGACCAATGATGACCAATGAATATAGCAGATTACAAAGCTAATTGATTGACAGATCTAGGGTCTTTGAAAGTATTCCTATGTTACTCCGACACGGATACTGGTGTCGTATCCAAGTAAGGATCCAACACCCTACTCCAAAAATTTAGCCAATACTCCGACACGGTCAAGATAGACCAATTTTCTAGACACGTCTATCATAGAATGTGTCAGAAAAAACTTTCCAACACTTTATTTTGATTAAAAAAAATGATAATAATAAGTTAGTAAAAAAATGATAAAATTAAAAATAGTACTATTAGCTGTACAAAAAGTTAAGTATTATATTATATTCAGTGTTATATTTTAGAAGAAATCGAAAAGGTTAAGTTTTACAAAAAGTACAGCTCTTGGAATTCTTTCCAGAAGTCACATGACTCTTCTTAGCTGTACACCATAACACATTAACACCACACATTTAAAACATTATTAAATAATTTTATTTGACAGTTGTACAGATGTACCAAATAATTTGACAACTTAAAACATAGTAGTGGACGTAGTATTTGACAAAGCTGCGAAGAGTTTTCATCTCTCCACCGTTGCCGAAGAAGAAACTGAGGGTAATCCATGGCTGTGTGCCTATGTTTAATGGAGGAAATCACATCATTGGGTGCGGCTCAATCTCCCGAGCAAAAACCCCAACATAGTATGAAGAGATTTCATATAATTTGACATCAATTAGCATATCTAGGGTTTACATATAAACTCTAAATTTCAAAATTTGAATAGAAGTGCAATAAATTAGGTAATTGTTCCCCCTTTTCTCCCTTCGTTTCTTTCTCACTTTTGCTAAATGGGTGTCCGAAAGGAGAAGCTTTTTTGATACGCGTATCGACACCCATTTCCAGCCTTCCAGGTGTGTCGTGTGTCGTGTCGAGTCGACACGCGAGGTAGAAGAGAGTGTCAAAGTAACATAGAAGTATTCTATATCCTAAATATCCAACAGTTTATGTTTCTTCATCACAATTGACCATAACTATTAGCCCAAAAAAACATGTTCCAAGGTCCTACTTTCAACCTAATCTAAACCCAAGTTGAGGGTGTGTTAAATTGAGTGAATATGGATACACCATTTGTCAGAACAAAAGAAAGTATTATGAACTCATAGTCATGAACTACAAAGAGGACAAAGAAGAAAGAAATTTTAACTACCACCTCGAGATTCAAATATACTATAAACTTCAACCATATTTCATCGAATCGTGAAAACAAAACTATCGAGTTGCAATAGGTCTCTGAAACTAAATAGCTTGTAAACTCTATAGAATAAAAGCTGCATAGTCAAGGATCCATGATAAAATATTCCAACCTAACAAATTGTTATCTAAACAATCAAGGATCCACATCTAGTTTGATTGCTAGGAAGTAAACAATAATGCATGATCCCAAACTCATTAATTCAGCTGACACAAAAAGACCTTTAAAAATATGGAAAAGAACAAAGGTGTCCCTTTGTGAGCACATCTAGGGAAGACCTTATGAGACTAACTATCAAGAGCCTTATTGTTTTAAAAAATATAGATCCTAGGACGCTTGATGATCATATTCATTGTGAAAACTCGTGCTGAGATTAGTTCATCATAGAGGAAAATTTGCATTTAAGTATCCTAAACACGAGAAGCTAACAAACTTTCATCAAATCAAAGTTGACAGTTCCAATACTTCTTCTTAAAACAGTGAAAGAAAGAATTTTATTTACACAAATATTCCTTTGAAAGGGATTAACAAAGGCGGGTGAAAAATTATGTCGACTGGACACATTCCAAAAAGTAAACTAAACTCGTTCCTATAAAATAATGAATTATAGTTAGAACCAGTGTACAATCCTTAATTGAAAATAATCTTTCCTAAAATGGTAGCAATATCAAACTTAAAAGACTTCAAATTGGACGAAGACAACAAAGTAACTTCCCAAAAACTGACATGCCTAACACTTGGATCTATGGCAAATACAAGCAATACAACGAAGTTTGGATCTATATTTCTATCAGAAACCAACAATGTAAACAAGACTATATAGCCATCTAACAATACTAAGAAACTCACAAGTCAACTAGAGACAGACACACGAAGATAAGAGATAGTACCATCTTATTCAACTATTCAGGCTCAGGTACAACAAATACAGCATTGCGAAACTATTAGCAATACGACAGTTCAAATCACACAAAGAAATCAGACATGTAAAACCTTCTTACTTACAATGTGTAACCAAAGTCCACAGAACCACATCAAGTTCTGCTTTCACACAGTACTTGTTCCGCAAGATAAATCTTAATTCCATCAGTTTCCAATACATTCCTCAATCACCGTTACACCTCAAAAAACACACAAAACAAACCTGAAACCCTAATACCGCTCAAATCCTCCAAAGATCGATCCCTAAAAACCCTATCCTCGCTATAATTAACCCTATACATCACAAAAACCCTAAATTCCGCGAAATCCAACACAAATCAGTAAAACACGATACAATTGCGGCAAAAACAACATCGAATTCAAAAATGAAATCATCAAAAAAGAAAGATAAACTGAACGATGTAAAAAACGAAGTACGAACCTGAAATACTGCGAGAGCGACGAACTTCTCAAGCTCGAGAGTAAGCTGATGCCAGAGTTTCTTCTGGTACAGATCTGCTAGAGTATTGTACCATTCTGAGAGCTCTGGATGCGAGTTTCTCTGTGTTTCCAAGTACTGAAGTGCCGCCATCGCTGAACTTTCTCACTCTTCTGTGAAATTTCTTCAAGTGAGAGAGACGAAGCAAAATGAGCAGAAATTATAAGGGAACCACCGAACACAGAGGAGAACTCGTTGCGGAAGTGTACAGAGCCCAGGGGAGAGAGAGAGAGACGTAAGAAGATTTGAAGCCTAACCTAAAGCTTTGATCTTCTTTCTTTTCTTTTCTTTTTTTCTTTTTTTTCTTTTTTTCTTTTATTTGTATTTTACAAGTTTGGGTGAAAAAATCTTTTTCTTTCGTTTGTTTCGTATGCTCAAAGAAAAGAATCTCTAATGGGTTTGGGGCTTTGGGCTAGGAGATGGGTTGCTATTTGCTATGGCTTTATTTCTGTTGCGTTATAGAAGTAACTTATAAGAAGCTTACGTTGTGTATTTGTTAACTAAAGAAATTAATATTTCCTTATGGAATTTTTATTTTCAGTTTCTAGTTTTATTGAATAAATTAGTATTTTTTATAGGATTTTTCTAGTCTCTGTTGTGGAGATCTCCTTTTCCCCTATGGAAGTTGTGAGTATGGTTTTTTTTGTAGGTATGAGAAATTGTTCTCATTGGTTGAAGTTCGAGACTCAACATAAAGGTATTGGAATCTCGTACACGGTAAACATGGCTCGATCAAGAATATTCTTCCCAGACTATGTCAGAATGATAGACTTCCTCATCAATAACTGTTTGATTCAGCAAATACAATCAAGAGGGTTGTGTTGTATTGCTCGATCTGGTCCATTGTAGTTTTTTCGAAGACGAATTTGATTTTACCATGTTTGGTTGTATCTTGTTTTTCTTTAATATCTATTGTAGATGTCGTTTAGCCTTCAATTAATGAAATTTCTCAAAAAAAAAAAAACTACAGAAGTCTTAATTTAATGGTTAAAATTGAGGTATTGTGATCCAAATTAACTAAACACAGAACTTTAAGCTTTAAACCTTTCAACTTTTCATCAATCCTACCTCCTTATTCAAGATATGTTCAAGCCTGCTAGGTTGAAAATCCGAAAGGGCGGCCTAGGCAAAAGTTAGGGCACAAAAAAAATATAATAAAAAAGAGAAATCAGATCTTGAATTACGAATGGTCTGATTCCCCAAGGATATGTAGGAATCCTGATCTCGAGGTCTGACCGCTTCAATAAAATAAAATTAATCAAGTTCTAATGATTTGATGTTCTAGAGTTCCGGAGCATAATCTCTTTCTAAATTCCAACATAGGCTCGAGTCTGCACCCAGCCTCGTCAAAGCCTTTTCCCATCTACATTCATTTAAGTCACAAATTCAAACTTTCTATTTTTCAATCCAAACTCTACATTTCCCGAAAGGACTCTCCGACAACTCCATATATAGTCTTTGGCGATATCTGACTTTGTCTAAATCACTTCTGAAAGAAGACTCCTCAATGACAATTTTTAACGCTCAAGACAAATCAACTATAATATCAAATCAAGTACATACCAAATTCAAAACAAGCTCACCCAAACTGGGGGATTCCTATGTGTGGTAGTTCCTCCAATTCAAATCAAACTCTCGAAAAGTTGTAATTTGCGGACCTCGTTTACGCACCCCGGTCATTTCTTACAAATGATTTTTGAAAATCATTCTATCATTCTACACATCTTCTAACCTTGCAAATTCTTGACCTTGCATTGCAGCCTTGCAAAACCCTGACCTTGCATTACATTACATACATTCTAGTCTTGCATAACCCTGACCCTGCATGACGTGTCATCCCTTAGCTTTGCATAACCTTAATCCTTGCATAGCGTCTCATGCATCCTTAGAGAGTCTAAGTTTGCATCTTTGAATCATTATGTGTTTATCTGAGTTGTTTCCACCTATCTGCTAACATCTTCTTCTACAGGTAATCAGATTGCTTGTAGTTATTGTCCTGCATACTAACTTTGTTTTGCTGAGACCGACGTATATAGATCAGTTCGAAACTGCAGAGTGTATATAATCGTTCTCCACCCGACACCATATACTTTGACTTTCGATTTCCTAAACTTCGGTTAAAGTGGGGGCTTCTGTAGACACAGAATTGTGCCTCCCCGTTTAAGGATCTAATAATGAAACATACCGTGGTCTTAATTGGTCTAACCCAAGGGTAGAGTAGTCTAAAAAGTCATTCAAAATCATTTAGAAAAGTGTTAAAGTCCTATTTTAAAGATCAATTCATTATTCATGATAATTAAGTGTATTTTGAGCCGAATCCTTTGAAAAGCCCAATTAATTTTTTAACAATAATTAATTAATTTATTTTAATAAATAAATATTTTCAATAAAATATTTTTTTATAGTTGAAATCAGATTTTACCCCGTAAAATCAGATTTTCGGAATTAAAGGATAAAGAAAAATCTTTTGAAACGCGGTCTAAATAAGCTGGCAAAGACGTGTCAAAAGTCAGGCTGGTGTGCCTGGCGAAGCTTTCTTGACACGTGGCACCGTGCCACGCACTGTGCCATGTGTCTGGCGCATTGCTCTGCGTCGAGCGTGGTTCTCTGCATGAGACACGGATTTTCTTTCTTATCTTTTTCAAAATGCGTACCACGTGTACGCTTTATACTAGGCATCCCACGTCAGACGCAACTGGCGTGTGAGGCGCAATGCCGTTTTCCCTATATATAGGCATGATTTCCATACAGAAAAGAAAAACGGATTTTTTCACATAACACTCGACGAATACTTTACGAATACTTTTTTACAAACTACGAAACCTCCTTACAAAATTCACACCTTTCAAATACAATTACATTCAATCTACATACTTTCATACATTCAGATTTTTCAAGCTTCACGATTGCTCATCCAGAAGGCTGTCAATCTCGCAGACCTAAACCACGTTATAATCTTGAGGGTTCTTAAATAAATTCTCTATTTTATTGCTTCTTTCATGATGTAGATCTTTAATATAAAATCGTTCTAGCTACTGTATATTTTAAACCTTTTTCTTCTTTTTATTTATATTTATATATTATTGTATATTTTCCTAATTATTCTATGCATATTATGATAGTCCTACATTATTGCTTTCATCACCCACATGTTATATTTGTTAATCAAAGACCTAAAGAACTATTCTAATATTAATCAGATTAATCTGGACAACTTGCTAGGTTCCCTGTAATATTGATTGCATAATAACATATCACTAAAAAACATAGGCTTTTTATGTGTTTCTTGAACCAAACTAGACTAATTATTTTTAGAGTGCTTAAAACATTATCTAGTTATACTATTGCATAAATCGATATTTAGTAGAGGCCAGCAATGGACAACATAGTTCCTGACTGTGTTGTACCCTCACCCCCTAAAATCAATCTTTGGTTCACTTTGACCATCTATGGAGTCATGACGGGGAATTCTACATTGGATAATTTGTCCCTGCGATTATCCTATATACAATTAGGTTTATGATTCTTCCTAAAAGGAATTGTTGGCGACTTCTTCCAAAACGATTTTCAATAAAACATTTATAGTGGGGTAGTCGAATCAAATACGCGCTCACACCATGTAGGCGAAATAAAAACACGCCTACACCCCACATGCAGTAGAGTTTTTTGAAATGGACACGTCAAAGTTGAGTTGGTAATATATAGGAGGGACCCAGGCGACATGTATAGTAGATGAATAATCTGTGGTAGATGCTTGATGAGAAGTAGTGGATAATTCCAAAAATAACCTTTTTCTTCTTCTTCAGCTGGCCAACAATAGTATATTGTTCTTTTTGTCGGTTCTATAACATCCCGACCACTGATTCACTGTCTAAGACGACCTAATTAGCAGCGGAACACCTATTTGGTCGAGGCATTACCACGCACCTTCGGTTAGAAAGAAACAAGGCTACAGTTATAAAACATTTTTGGACTTTTTGAGACGTAATAGTGTTAACTTAAACAACTTATATTGTAGGAAAATTTGTCAGAAACCACCTTTTATAACCACTTTTTTTATAAACCACCTTCTAAAAAAATTTGTTTAATTAGCCACCTTTTTAGTTCTTTTTTCTTTTGTTGGAAGCCACCTGTTGCCGGAAAATGGGTATTGACTGACGGTTTCCGGCGTTGACCATCACGCGCATGGCATGGGATGGCATAACACCCTTCTTTCTTCTTTTTTTCCCCGGTTTTCCCCCCAAAACCCATTATCTTCCTTCATCTCTCTCTTGAGCACCTCAATCTCTTCCTCGGACCCCATTGTAACAAGTAACAACAAATCATTTTGTTCAAACTCTTCATTTCTAGAGTGATCATTTTGAAATCAAAATGTCGATCCTAAAAGAAAAATTCGAGGGAGGAAGATGCTAGCAGAAGAAGGGAGAAGCGTGAAGGTGGTCAACACCAGAAAATCGAGGTCAACCACGAATTTCGTCAAGTGGTGGCTTCCAACGAAAAAAGAACTAAAAAGGTGGCTAATTAACCAATTTTTTTAAAAGGTGGTTTCTCACAAAAAGTGGTTATAAAAGTTGGTTTCTGACAAATTTTCATATATTTATTGTATTAAAGCATCTAACGTTAACATTACATGATATAACAACGATAACTCATATTAATGTACATTGTCTTACTTTTTTAGTAAAGTTAACCTTACAAGTTAATAGCACTACTACTAGATGATATTATAAGGTGGTAATCCTTGCCACTACACAGTATCATCGTTCCCAACAGAACCTAAAACATAAATATAAAATGTTATGAGCCGAGGCTTAGTAACAAGCTACTCTAGCAAAGTAAATCCATTTCAATTTATTTTATTTGCAAACAAATAAAGGGATAAAATAATTCAAATATTTTAAAAAACAACATTATTCATTCAATTTTACTTCAGCAAACCATAATTCCATGTCATCGGTTTTTTACTCTGGTTGTTGTACGCCAGCCAGTGCTGGGACATCTCCTAATATGTGTATGCACCATTGTGCAAGGGCATATGCCCCGGGCATTACCGTACACCAGTAAACATTAGTGGGCTAGTGCCTCAATAAACAGTAGCGGGCTATTGCCCTAGTAAATAGTACGATACGTGCACAACCTTCAGTCAATCAGTGGATACAACCAACCAATTCTTTCAATATATTTTATCATGTTACGTTTCTTTTACTTGAACATTGATAAGTATATTTCAATAATTCAGTAACTTTAAGTCTTTCAGTATTATCTCATAAACAATATCATTTTTAGTGATCAATGATTGTCATATATCATCTTATTGAATCATATGAATCTCATAATACTTAATCAAAACATGTATGAATAATAATCTCACAACTCAAAAACACATGTTCATAAATAATCATTTTAGTATCATATTATAATTTCATAAAACACATTTCAAGTGAGTTGCGGGTACTAGCAATAGTTGTTACCTCGATTTTGAATATAATAAATCTCTTCTTATGTCCTTGAGATTGTCCTTAATGAGTTTCCAGTAACGAGTTCTTTTAAGTTTCAATGCGGGAATCTCATAATAAGTTAGTAATTATAATGCGGACACTCCTCAGTCCACGTGTATCTAACATTCTTCCTCATAAATTTGGTTATGGGTAGCGCAATTCTAGAGAAATCTTTTATAAATCTTCTATAATAGCCAGCTAACCCATAAAACTTCGAACTTCAGGAACATTAGGTTGTCTAGGCCACTACACTATTGCTTTTAGTTTCTCGAGATCTACCGACACACCTTTTTCAGATATGACATGACCCAAAAATGATATATTTTTTCAGCCAAAATTTTACACTTCGACAGCTTGGCATATAATTGATTTCTGTTAACATATCCATTACTTTCCTTAAATGCATCTCATGTTCCTCCGTGTTCTTAGAGTACACCAAAATATCATCAATGAAAACAACAACAAAGTTGTCTAGGTATGGCTTGAAGACATGGTTCATTAAATCCATAAATACAGCTGGGGCATTGGTTAACCCAAAAGGCATAACAACAAACTAATAATGACCATATCAGGTTCCAAAGGCAGTTTTTGGGATATCCTCAGGCTTGATACGAAGTTGGTGGTAACCAGACCTCAAATATATTTTCGAAAAGACTATTAAACCTCGGAGTTGATCAAACAAATCATCTATACGAGTAATGGGTACTTATTCTTAGTGGTGATCTTGTTTAACTTCCGATAATCAATACATAACTTCAAACTTCCATCCTTTTTCTTCACAAACAAAACTGGGGCTCTCCTAGGTGACACACTCGGTTGAATATATCCTTTTTTAAGTAACTCATCTAATTGTTTCTTCAATTCTTGTAACTCGGTTGGGGCCATTGTATAGGGTGCCTTATAAATAAGAGCTGGTCTTGGGATTATTGTGATGCTAAAATCTAATTCCCTGTGTAGAGGCATGCCGGGTATCTCATTTGGAAACAAATTTGGGTACTCACAGACCACATGTATATCAGCTATGGAAGGTTTACGGGAATTTAAGTCTATGACACTACATAGGTACCCAAAATAGTCAAACCCAGGCATCTTTTGAGCTCTCAACCAGAAACAATTTGGATTTGTGGTTTTCTTATATTCTTTTGGCATGAAATTCTACGCCCATAAAGTGCTTTAAGGGTTACACTCTGATTAAAACAATTGATGTCAACCTCATATTTGGTCAACCAATTTATCCAAAAATCACATCAAACTCGAATAACTCAAACTCCATCAGGTTAAGTAAAAACTCATATTTCCCCAAGACGATTGGACAACTACTATACATGACTCTAAATTTAACAGTTTGTCTAGTGGGCAGGGAAACATTCATAGAGGGAAAACCACATAATGGTTGCAATTTCAGGCCTTTGGCAAACAATAGGGAAATAAAGGAATGTGAAGCTCCAGAATCAAATAGAACATGAGCAAGCAAAGACTGGATAGAGAAAGTACCGATAATATCAGTGTCATCATCATCAGCCTCATCTTGTGTCATGACATAAACTGTTCCTGTTGGTGCTTGTCATGTTGGATTACGGCTTGCTCCAGCGATGTTGTTGTTTCGGCTGCGATCATTACCAGGTGAAGATGTTCCTCCAATTGTATTGCTCACTCTAGGTGGCTTAGGGCAATCCCTGACATAATGGTCGCGGCTCCCGCATCTATAAAAAGCATTCGAGCTGACACGACACTCACTCGCGCAGGCGCATTATAGTTATTTTGAGCTTGGTTACCTCCACGATAACCTTGACCCCTATAACCAGATTGACCACCATGATTACTCCTGAAATTTTGACTCCCTTGATTAGGCCTTTTTACCCCTCCTTGATTATCATTCCACCCATCATTCTTCCTTTTAAAATTAATATTCTGAGATTCCCTAAGCAATACTACTCGCTCCACATTAATAGTAAGATCAACCACATCCTGATAATAAATGAATCCGTGGGATGCCAACCTATCCTGATATATGAGCTGAAGACCTCACTCAAAATGGTTCATCCGTGACTGCTCACTAGTCACCAACTTGGGTGTTAATCTTGACAGCTCCATGAACTTATTAGCATACTCCAAAACGCTCATTGTACCTTAATGTAAATGAAGGAACTCATCCTCTTTTTGCTTCCGAAGGGAGGGAGGGAAAAACTTTTCTTGCATCAATTCCTGGAGTTTGCTCCATCCAAACCCAGGTTCATTTTTCTTTTCCTCAACAATCTTCCACCATAAACTTGCTTGACCCGTGAGATAAAACACAGCAAAGTCTACTCTCAAATTCTCAGGGTATTGTAAGGTTTCAATCAACTGATGAATACGATGAATCTAATATTCAAATTGCACAAGATCAGGCTTACCATCATATGATAGTGGGTTAAGAGATGAGAACTTCTTGAACATCACAACGCTCTCATTTTCATTTGCAACTATCTTCCTCCGAGATTCTTGGATTAATTCAGCAAAGTGCTCATATTTTCTAAACTTTCCATTAATCTACATTTCATTCTAAAGGTTCATAATCGTCATCATGGTCATCCTCTACATGCAAATTTTCAGCACCGTTAATAACATCGTTGTTGACGTTAATGGTTGACATTCCGCATGTCAAATTACAGTTAGGTTGGAGAAAATGGTAAAATATTTCCCTTTTCATGTTACCCACGCTCACACTCGTTATATAATTTACACAATTTTTACTTTATTTTCAATTTAATTAACTCGATTTTTATTTTCTAATCGTAATTCCTTATTTTATCTACAATTTGATCATAATGTCTTCAAATCATTTTTATAAATTAAATCATTTTTATTTGACGTAAAATCATGAGGTTAACGTTAGGGTTCAGAACCGTTTGCTCGAATTCTATTTTGTAACGCCCCGACCACTGTTTCATTATCTAAGACGACCTAATTAGCAGCGAAACACCTATTTGGTCGAGGCATTACCGTCGCACCTTCGGTTAAGAAGGTACAAGGCTATAGTTATAAAACATAATTAAACTTTATGATACATAATATGATAACAGTGTTAACTTAAACAACTTATATTATATTAAGCATCTAATGTTAACATTACATGATATAACAATGATAACTCATATTAAAGTATATTATCTTACTTTTTAGTTAAGTTAACCTTACAAGTTAATAGCACTACTACTAGATGATATTATAAGGTGGTAATCCTTGCCACTACACAGCACCATCGTCCCCAACATCACCTAAAACATAGATACAAAACGTTCCGAGCCGAGGCTTAGTAAAAATATATTCTTTAGCAATGTGAATCCATTTCAATTCATTTTATTTGCAAATAGAGGGATAGAATAATTCAAAAAAAACTTAAGAAAACAACATTCATTTAGTTTCACTTTAATAAACCATAATTCCATTTGATTAGTTTTTTTTTTACTCTAGTCGTTGTACATCAGTCATTTCTGGGATGTCTCTTAGTATGTGTATGCACCACTATGCAAAGGCATGTACCCTGAGCATTACCCTACACTAGTAAACAGTAGTGGGACAATGCCTCGGTAAATGGTAGCAGGCTAGTGTCCTAGTAAACAGTATGGTACGTGCACGACCTTCAGTCAATCAGTGGATACAACCAACCAGTGATTTCATTGTAATTTATCATGTTACGTTTCTTTTACTTGAATAATGATCAGTATAATTCAGTAATATAGTAACTTTTATTCTTTCAGTAATATCTCATAAACAATATCATTTTCAGTGATCAATGATTATCATATATCATCTTATTGAATCATATGAATCTCATAATACTTAATCAAAACAAATATGAATATTAGTCCCACAACTCACAAAACACATGTTCATAAATAATTATCATTTCACTAGCATATTATAATCCCATAAAACACATTTCAAGGAAGTTGTGGGTACTAGTAGTAGTTGTTACCTCGATTGTTGTATAATAAATCTATTCTTATGTTCTTGAGATCGTCCTTCTCGAGCTACGAGGAACGAGTTCTTTTAAGTTCCAATGCGACCATTTTTATAATAAGTTAGTAACTATTTGGAAATTATTACTAGTCCTCTTTAAGTATGGTTTTTACTTTAGATAATCATTTATATGAGTTAAAATAAAATTTGACTTATGTGCCGAATAATTTATTATACTTAGCATGTTAATATTGTAATAGTTTATACTTCTCTTGAAAATTTAGAAATCGAATTAAAGTATTACTCATAGTTTAGTCATATTATTATATTATAAGCTTAGAAATTAATAACATAAATGAGCTAGTTATTAAGATTATAAATAGTTATAACTTTTAATCTAGTTTATGAATATATGTCAAACATGTTATAACTTAAATAACCTAAGAGTTGATAACCTGTAATTTATGAGTGGTTTTTATTTGACCATTCACATGATACTAGTGGAAAAAACTATTTTTGCTACTTATCAAATGCTCCGGTTGACTAATCAACCCAAGCGTTTGTAAAAATTTTAATTAAAAAAATTAACAAATGCTCGGGTTGATTAGTCCACCGGAACATTTGATGTCAAATGCTCCGGTGGACTAATCAACCCGAGCATTTGGAAATAAGGGCTCCGGTTGCCCAACACGAGCATTTGGTTATTTTCCCTCGTAATTAGAACCCCCTCAAAAAAAAATCTCCTCATTTTTTCTCATTTTCCCTCTCCTCTCTCGTACTCAACCCGCACCTCATCTCCTCGCATTTCCTTTCATTCTCTTTCTCCTCTCTTGTTTACAACTCTTATCTGATGCTTCTCTCTCTTCTCCGTCTCTCCTACTCTGATCCCTCTTCTCTATCTATGGAAAGCATAAAGTATATTTCCTTGTCCTCAATTCCTCTTCTTAATTTGCTTTTAGGGTTTCAAATTACGACTATTTGTTTTTGCTTAATCTCGTGTGTTTGCTTGATTTTGTTCTTGATTGTTCTTCGGTCCAGGTTTGTATCATTAGAGCTTCCGATCTTAAATTGTTTTATGAAAGTTTATCTTGTTGTTAAACCCTAATTTCGTCTAAAGTTAAGACATTTCTTCATTTTCTTGTGCTTAATTTCGCTGCATTTTTTATTATCTCGTGCTTTCTTTAATTCCTTAATATATTTGGTTGGTTTTATGTTCATTTTCGCATATTAGATTAGGGTTTTTCGACTATAAGTTGGAGTTTGTTGGGTCTTGTTCAGTTTCGGTGTTGGAAAATTAAGGGTTTTGCTTAAAAATGGCATGAATGTTGAGAAATTGCCACATTTAGAAGGTTAATCTAGGAGAATAAATTGTGCTAATTAGTTTTGATTTGAGGAATATTTTTCTAAATGTCGCTTTGGAGTATGGCTAATAAATTGTGGCACAGTGAAGCTTTTACGGGAAATATGGGATCGCCAAGTGCAGTTAGCTCTCTAACTTCCTCTTATGAAGATATTGAATCTGGTAGTTTCCTTCCCCTTGCTTTGTGAATCTCATTCTGCAAATCTGTGCTATTATTTATACCCAAACTGTGTTTGATCACTATACCTTTATTTCTCTAACTCAAGTATTCCCCTTTTGTCTTCATTCTTTTCGCCTCAAATTGTTGATTGGTTTATTTATATTATTTTCTACTGATTTATTCAGATTATTTTCTATCTGATATATCAAGCTTGAGCGTTGTTTGTTGGTGTAGAGTATAATCACCAAGCAATCTCAAAGTACCCTCAACCTCTTAACTTCCCACACGTGGAAGACAGTTTTGAAAAGAACAATGTGGGAGCCCTCATGCATTTTAACTTTCTGCCTAATTACTCTGGTATGTTGTAGCATCTTATCTGTATACTTTGCAAAGCTGCTTTATTGATTTATATTAGGTTGTTAAGCTCTTCCCACTGTGTTTAATCCTTGATACCGAAACTTCTAATTTTACTTGCATTATTCTTTTTTAATCCTTGATACTCAACCATGGATAGGATTCTCGATACTTCATTTTTGAGGAAACATGGAAATTCATTGTATAATAATTTAGAACGACACTTGGATATGTGTGCCTGACATTAGTACCTGTCCTCTCCTCCCTGTCTCGTTCCCTGCCACAACAAAGGAATGCTATTACATTTATGAATTCAGCTCTTAAGTCTGAGTCAAGTCAAAGAGATCGAGAAAACGTTGAAGCAAATTGACATGGTTGTTGTGTTATGGAAGGAACACTGCAAGTCCAAAAATGGGCGCAATCAAGTATTTTGAATCTTGCTTTTAGAATAGATTGTTACTTTTTGCTTTCCATAAAGCTGCTGAGATCATTTCTCGATGCTTCTCTGTATATTGACACACATGCCCACCTGCTACAGTGGAAATTGCAAGGTATATAAAAAGAGTGAGTGAATTTGAAGGATCACTCTTGTTATTGCTCTTCATTGTTCTATTTTCAAGTAGTTTATTTCCCTTCAACCCTGAAATTTGGACTAAGAACACCACGACTTGCCCACTTATATGGTGTGTTTGGGACTTTCAAACCGAGATGGCCAGAGTTGACGACGCTGATGAACATCACGATCGCTCCGACCGTGCTGCCGTTTCTCGCCGCCGTGACTTCCCCGCTGGCTTCTTCTCAGGTACTTCGTTCTTCGCTCCATCTAAAATTTGTACTGGAACTTGTTGTTACTGTAATTATTTGATGAGTGTTGATCTATTACCGTCAGCAAGGGTTCTTTCTTCTCATCTCTGCTGACTCTCTAAGGCATTATATATATATATATATTTAATTGAGGCACGAGATACTTGCTCAAATCTAATTAAAAGTGTATAATATATCTATTTTAATGCAGTGATGTAATTCATCTGATCTGCAAGCATCTGGAGCTTTTTCGTATATGTCAAGCAAATATTACAAAGATCTTGGCATCACTTTCTTTTGGTCAATATGACATGGCTGTTAAAAACAAATTACATCCACTGGAACATAAGGTACTTATCGGTACCATAAGTTTCTTGAAAGAGATTTATATACTGTGATAATTGGAGCATTAGTTATTGCGGAATAGAAAGAAAGTATACTCAAGATGGTAGTCTAATTGTGTTATAATAGTCTATTTGTTCTGTTCATTGACTAGTTAGACTATCAATTCTTTATTTACTTATTTGGTTTATGGGAACTCTTGTAAATCATTAAGCCGACTGTCGAGTCAGTCTAAGCTGTAGCCTTATGGATTGAAGGAACATACACGTCTTTAGAGTCAGTATAAGCTAGTGCTAATGGGAGGCATGCAATGTATTAAGCTGGTACAACTTTGTAATGAGTGAACGACTTTAGAGTTAATAAGCAAGTCCCCCGAATTGCATTAAGTTTGGTTCATATTTAGGTGATGATTCATTTAGCTCGAGGTCTGGTAATGCTCCAGTCCTTTTGCAATTAGTTGGCTATTCACATATCCGTAGTTGAGTCTTTCAAGCATGGCAAAGGTTTTTTTGTCCATGTTATTTGTGTTATATTTAGGAACATTTTATTTTAAGCATGGCAAAGTTTGGTTCATATTCAGGAACATGTTATTTGTGTTGATTTTAATATCTTAAGGCTTATTGTAATGTCCACTTTTTCGATTGATTATTTGTGATTTTATGAAATGTGATGTTTTTTCCTGTTGTGAAACTTGGTTTGATTATGGATTATCTGGATTTTGTTGATGGTTTACAAATTTTGTTAATTCATGAGGTCTGTTTAATCTGAGGATTAAATAATTATGACATTTTTTTTATCATGCACTATGTAGGACCTGAGCCATAGACTGGGAATATTATAGGAAAGGAATTGGCAATTAACTAATTGATATGTATAAGGATTCAAGGTAGCTTATGATGCCACAGTTTCATGTTTCTTACTCTTTTTGCTTTAACGCTTAGAAATAGCTTAGTACTAAACTACTAATATAATTTAACTCTTTGAAGAAATGGATGTGATAGATTTAGAAGCACATAGCAACGTTGGTTTTTTATGTTTTATGCAATTTTTGATTAACTATTATAAGTGTGGCATTTGTGAAATTGTATTTGTTGGATTGTAGCCTAGCAGTAAACTTTCACAACGAATCTTCAACATAACTATATCAATTTTTCGGGATACTTTTTCCTGAATCTAGAACAACATCATTCCCATAAACAATCTGATATGAAACTTTCTGACTAATAGGTTGGCAACTTCTTAGGCTACGGACTGTTCTTTGGTGGTATGCTTTGCTATCTCTTGGTCTCTTTCTCTTTTCTTTGTGATTTATCTGCCGCTTATTTGCTTGGCTAATTATATAGCAGTGAAGAACCAATCACTTGAGCATGCTTATTTGCTTGGCTAAAGTTGTTGATTCTTAGTAATTTTATCACTTGATCTTGATGCTTGAAAACCCTAATTTCCTCTACCAAATAATTTCGAGGAATTCGGTTCTGAATTAACCTTGGAACTAAGTGCGAGTCAGCAAGGTTTCTCTCTCCTCATCTCTGACTCTTTGAGGCATGTATACGACTTTCTGTACATCATACTTGACTTCTTATTTCTCAAACTTGCAGATTGATGCCCATAATATGGGGTGAATGACCTAACCTTTTCTTTTCTTAACAAGCAACTCAGTGTTCTAAATGTGGAGATGATAAACTGATTAAGATAAGAGTTGAGTAATGGTCTTCAAGAGAGAATTCATCATGCTGGTGATAATATCCTTATGCCCTTCTTAGTTTTAAGGCTGGTTATGAACTAGGTGTGGCAAATTACAGCAGCTGAATTATGCAAATTTGGAATGCATCACTCTTTTCCTTGCTCTAACTAGGGGCTTGCAAATTTGGAATGCATAACTCTTTTCCTTGCTCTAACTAGGTGTGGCAGCTTGTAGTAGCTGAATTTATGATCTTAATATTGTAATTTTGTTATCTGAAGTTTTTTTATTGCCAACCTAGTCATTTTATTCATGAATATATGCCTATACTCTGCAGTTGGAGCAGCTATTACCTGGTCAAGTCCTTATGGAGTTGCAGTGTTATGATTATGTGGTGGCTTCTAGGTTGTTTCAGCAGCATTTAAGAGTAGCAGATTGCAGCCATGGGGTCAGAAGGTAGTAAAGCAGGGGTCTCAATGAAGGGTTCTATTGTTTTCTCCTTGTCCTCCATCGTCTTAGGTAAGCCCTCAACCAATTAATCTACGACTTTTTTTTCAAACTTAAGCAGACCTTCTGGATTAACTTTTCCTGCAAGTTCTAGTACTAAGACTTCATTTTGTCATAAGCTATATTACTTAGGTAGCTGGACCCAGGTACTCGTGTCTAGCACGGCTATATTTGTCCAATTGTCGAATCGCATGAAATGGAGTGTCATGTTGTATCTGTGCGCTTGTTGTTGTGTCGTATCCAATACATGGGTAAAATGACAGAGTTTGAGTAATATAGATCATAAGTTATAAGTTCATGGAATGACTCGCTGCATTCTTTGAAAGATAGGTAGAGAAGAAACACTCACTATTAGTAATGAATAAATCCTGAGTGGAATTGTATGCCTGTGTGATTTCTTCATAGTGGTATTAGGTGACCTAATTCATAAATCTATAATTCTATCAAGAAAGAACAAAAAAGAATTAATCATGTAATTATGCACATCGATTGTACTATAATTTGATTGCCTCGTCATTCATATCATTGTTTTCTAAGGTGGAGAAGAACATGGATTTTGTAGAAAGAAAGAGATAGGGTGTTTCATTGTCACCAATAGACCAAGCATGTGCATATTCATTACTTTAGGCTATGAATCCGTTTTCACCATCTATAGAATGCTCTATTGAACCTTGCATTGTGATTGTAATTTGGTCTTGCTGGTGGATTAAATAATGTGCAGAGTGAAAAGCGCAATGACAATTCCCCATTTAATTATTCAATATTACAAAACTGTTATGCAAAGTGTTTTGACAAGGAATTAGCACAGATAACGAGATAGCGAGATCAGGTAACTCTTTGACTCTGCCTATTAAGTGATCTTTTTTACTTCTTTTCTTAGTATTTATACATTATTAATTTAGTAAATCATTTCAATCTCTTTGGGTTCTAGAGCTGCAGCTTTGGTGGAGATAATCCATTCAAGGAAGGATAGGCTTTTCTTGTTGGATTGTAGTAACATTCTCTCTGTTAAATTCATTACTTCCATTAATGAGTGGTGGGAACCTTAGGAATATAGTACAGGCATTGTAAGACTACATGTAGCTGAATCTAATTGTTTGTGCAAGTTATTCCATTAACATTAGCTTTCAAATTATGATTTTGTGTGCTGCTTCATGTTGTTGATGAGATTTGACAAGTTATTACTAGAACTTTCTATTTTAGGGATAGGATTTGATGGCATTTATTTAAATGTGGGATTATATTATTTCATGCATTAAATATGTGGAACTTTTTTCTTCATTAAATGTGATTTTCCTTTAGGACATAATATGGATGTGTTATTTAATATTTTATCTACAAGTGGCTCTGATGTTTTAACACTCTAAGTGCTCAAGTTATTGTATTTCTAGGTTAATACCTGTTACTCATGCTACTAGCGGTTTAATTTTTTTTATATAAAAAAAAGATACAAATGCTCCGGTTGTAAAGGAAAACCGAAGCATGTGTGTACAAATATTCCGATTTTCCCTCAAAAACCAGAGCATTTGGGCTTCTTTCGCGGGTAAAAAAACTCAAATGCTCCAGTTTTTAGCACAACCGGAGCATTTGAAAAATACTCAAATGCTCGTATAACGTCTGCTATGCGTCAAATACGGAGCATTTGAGAGCTTTTCAATCGAAGCAATTGAAAAATACTCAAATGCTCGTATAACGTCTGCTACGCGTCAAATACAAAGCATTTGAGAGCTTTTCAACCGGAGCCAACCGGAGCAATTGAGCATCTTTCCACTAGTGTGAGTACATTATTCTTGTTCTTACTTAGAGCTTAAAAGTATGTTACTTATGATTATAATATGTAAGCTCATTTTAAAGAATAAAAATGTGAGTGACTTAAACTTAGTAATATGAGCTAATATTGTTGAGTGTGGCTGTGTTTATTAGTGGTGGTCGGAAGGTGGAAAGCAGTGGTTGCGATGGCTATTTGGTGGAATGATGGTGGCTGTGGTGGAGGTCGAAAATAGAGGAAGGGGAAATATTAAAATTTTGATTCATTTTAATTGTTGCTTATTTCTGTGTTTTATTTGTTGGATTGAGATGCAAAATTTCGAACCTATTCTCCCCTATTTATAGAGGAATAGCTATTTCAGGAGATATATTTTCAGACTTAATCCATGAAATTCAAGAAAACAAGAAGTTTTACCTATTATTTTTGCTAAATTTCGGTGGATTAGTGTGATTGTGAGAGCAAGTTTTCAGTGGGTTTCTAGAAAATTAAGTATAGTGAGTTGGAGTTGGGAAAAGGTAGGTGGTTTTTGACTTTAATGAGCAACCTCCATCCTTGCTCTTACACGTATGGAGGAGGAAGAAGATGAAGTTATTTTTCTTTTCATTTTTATTAATCTGATTTCGGGGATGGTGTGTTGGGTTAATTTCAGTTTATGGGTTTCTCTTTGTTTATTTGGGCTCATGGACTTGGGCAATGGACCAACATAATTTCTTACTAACATCAAATTTAATACCCAAATTATTTACAAAGTTGATATAAAGATTTCAGTAGTTTGATTTATAAACTTCATTATGCATAAATTATTTTTCAAAATATTTAATACCTTTTTTACATAACTTAGAAACTAAAATTAACTTAGTGATTGTTATTTACTAAAATTGGGTCACTTTTAGTTCAATATATAATCAAGACTAGTTATTAATAAAATAAAGGCAAAACTCAAGATATTATAGGTTTATCAGTTATATTTAAACTAGTGCATTGAGGGTGAGAGTCATGAGAATGGACTATAATGTTAGAGTTATTCCAAGCAACCCAAAACCCTCCACAATGATTATGAGAATCAATAATAATTTTATGATCGACATGAAGTGCATTTAGGATTTTCCTACTATTTAGATGATTAGTTAATGTTCCCATCATAAAAATTGATGTACATTTTGAATTTGTTCTTAAGATAAATAATCTCATCTAAGGCATGGATATTTTGTCCCATTGAATATTCCAACTTAATATTTTCATAAATAAATACTGTGGTAAATGGACATAATACAATTGAGAAAATTGATCACAGAAAAGACAAGCGGTTTTGTTGATATGAAGTGGGCTCAGTGAAAGTAGTGTAAAAACAACCCATAAGGTATTTGCATCAAAGGAAACAAACTAGAGTACATTAAAGAAAAGTTCAGTAGAGAGTGATGGAACACCCGAGTCAAATGGGGTATTGATACATAATCTAATTTAGGGTGCGTTCTGTTCAACTTAAAAAATTAAGTTTCAGGTCCAATAAGTTCAGATAAGTTCAGATAAGTTCAGATAAGTTCAGATAAGTTGCAATAAGGTCTAATAAGTGCAATAGTTCCAATAAGGTCTAATAAGGTCCAATAAGTTCCAATCAGGTGCAATAAGTTCCAATCAGGTGCAATAAGTTCCAATCAGGTCTAATAAGGTGCAATAAGTTCCAATCAGGTCTAATAAGGTCCAATAAGGCTTAAATAGTCAATGTTTAATAAACATTTGTATTATTGTCCACTATTTTGTTATTCATAATTTCATATCACTATTAGCGGATTATGTTATTATTAGAATTATAATTAAAGTACCACAATGATTATATAGTATTACACTTGTATTAGTATCTATTATTTTATTATTTATTTGTATTATGTCTATTATTTTATTATTCATATTACTATTAGCTGATTATGTTATTATTAGAATTTTTATTAAAGTACCACAATGTATAGTATTATACTTGTATTATTGTCTATTATTTGATTATTCATATTGCTATTGAATAATATTATAATCATGGTCAAATAATTAATTAAGGTTAACAATAATAATAGTAATAATTACATATAATAATAATAATAATTACATAATAATAATTAAGGTTAACAATAATTATAATCATGGTCAAATAATTAAGGTAAACAATAATAATAATAATAATAATAATAATAATAATGATTACATAATAATAATTAAGGTTAACAATAATAATAATGATTATTAAGTTTTTGATTTTCTACTAGTGTTTTATAAAATTAAAACAACACTATTAGATATATTAGTGATGAAAGTTATGTATAGGCAAATATATAAATAGTAATTTTTTTGTTAAATTAATTATCATAAGAGATAATTAATAATCATTATTTTTAAAGGACGAATTATAATAATTATTATTCCATAAAAAATTTTGAGGGTAGTATTTACGTTAGTGGTAATATTTATGTTATTCATGGTCAATGTTTTGTCTAATAAGGTCAAATAAGTTTCAATCAGGTTCAATAAGGTCTAATAAGTTTCAATCAGGTCCAATAAGGTCTAATAAGTTTCAATCAGGGTCAATAAGTTCCAATAAGGTCCAATAAGGTCAATCAGGTTCAATCGTCCAATAGTTCCAATCAGTTCAATCAGGTCCAATAAGTTGAATCGGTGCAATCAGATCCAATCAGGTTTAATAAGTTCCAATAAGTTCAGTTCAGGTTCAATAAGTTCAGTTCAGATAAGTTCCAATAAGTTCAGGTCCAATAAGTTGAATAGAACGCACCCTTAGGGTGCGTTCTGTTCAACTTAAAAAATTAAGTTTCAGGTCCAATAAGTTCAGATAAGTTGCAATAAGGTCTAATAAGGGCAATAAGTTCCAATAAGGTCTAATAAGGTCTAATAAGTTCTAATCAGGTGCAATAAGTTCCAATCAGGTGCAATAAATTCCAATAAGGTCTAATAAGGTCCAATAAGTTCCAATGGGGTCTAATAAGGTCCACATAGTCAATGTTTAATAAACATTTGTATTATTGTCCATTATTTTGTTATTCATAATTTCATATCACTATTAGCTGATTATATTATTAGTAGAATTTTAATTAAAGTACCACAATAATTATATAGTATTATACTTGTATTAGTGTCTATTATTTTATTATTTTTTTGTATTATGTCTATTATTTTATTATTTATTTATATTATGTCTATTATTTTATTATTCATATTACTATTAGCTGATTATGTTATTATTAGAATTTTTTATTAAAGTACCACAATGTACATTATTATACTTGTATTATTGTCTATTATTTGATTATTCATATTGCTATTAAATAATAGAGAAAATTTCAAAAAACTACCTTTTATAACCAACTTTTTTCAAAAAACTACCTTTTAAAAATTTTCTTTCAAAAAACTACCTTATATAACAAATTCCTTTCAATATACTACTACTTTATGTTTATATTTAATACGGATCAATAAATGATAGTCACCGTAGCTGTTGTTGCCGACGGGGCAGCGAGAAAAGAAGAGAGAAACGAGAGGGGAAGAAAGAAAAGCAATTTACGATGACTTAATCATTGGTGATTAAACCTCATTTATGATAAAATGGTAGTACATTGAAACAAATTTGTTATATAAGGTAGTTTTTTGAAAGAAAATTTTTAAAAGGTAGTTTTTTGAAAATTTTTGATTATAAAAGGTAGTTTTTTGAAATTTTCCCTAAATAATATTATAATCATGGTCAAATAATTAAGGTTAACAATAATAATTATAATTACAATATTTTGCAATAATAATTATAATTACATTATTTTATTATTTATTTGTATTAAGTCTATTATTTTATCATTTATTTGTATTATGTCTATTATTTTATCATTCATATTAAAATTTTTGCTTTTCTACTAGTGTTTTATAAAATCAAAACAAGACTATTAGATATATTAGTGGTGAAAGTTATGTATAGGCAAATATATAAATAGTGAAGTTTTTTGTTAAATTAATCATCATAAGAGATAATTAATAATCATTATTTTTTAAAGGACGAATTATAATAATTATTACTCCATAAGAAATTTTGAGGGGTAGTATTTACGTTAGTGGTAATATTTATGTTAATAATGATCAATTTTTTTTGTCTAATAAGGTCAAATAAGTTTCAATCAGGTCCAATAAGGTCTAATAAGTTTCAATCAGTAGCGTCAATAAGGTCTAATAAGTTTCAATCAGGGCCAATAAGGTCTAATAAGTTTCAATAAGGTCAATAAGTTCCAATAAGGTCCAATAAGTTCCAATCAGGTTCAATCAAGTCCAATAAGTTGAATCATGTCCAATCAGGTTTAATAAGTTCCAATAAGTTGAGTTCAGGTTCAATAAGTTCAGTTCAGATAAAGTCCAATAAGTTCAGGACCAATAAGTTGAATAGAACGCACCCTTAGAGAGCGTTTGGTTCATATAATTCTGGTATGAGGTATGAGTTTAGAATAAGCAAAACCCATAGGTAGTGTTTGTTTAATAAATTGGTAGATTTAAAACCAATACCTCAAACCCATAAGGTATAGGGTTAGAAACCCAAGGAAGGAGATGGGTATGACTCATACCAATACCTCTCGGTGTCAAAAAGAAGAAAAAATTTGATTCCGAAATAAAACCAAACACATGGTATTAGGTATCATGTTCCAAACCTCTATCATCTTGATTTTATTCCTGATTCCAAACTCATACCACTATATAAACCAAACGCTCCATTAGAGATAGGGAGTTTAGGAAACAACCTTTTGGACCCAAAGGAAACCTTAAGGCTTGCACGAAGCTTTAATTAGGGACTTCAAAGCAAAGAAAACAAGCTCTCTAGTGGAACAAACCCTACACCAAATCATAGTATCAGAGTGGAGGAGAAACCATAGAACAAATTTATAAAGGTAATGAGCAATTTGATCAGAGTAATTATAGGAGTAGACATTGAATAAAGACGAAAAATGAAAAAGATCAAACTCATACTTAGAAATTTTAAACTTTTGCATATAATAGAAATTAAATACTAATTTATTATAAACAAACTAAATAAGCAAAAAATACTACACCTCCAAATGATTCATAATACATACGAAGGGGAGGGGGATCAAAATGAGGATGAAAGAGCCTCGAAGATAAACTAAAAATACAACTAGAGAGAGGCTTGTATAAGATGGGACCCAAAAATATCTTGATCCTAAAAGCAAAATGGGACATAATTAAGAGTCTAATCATGGAGAAGATTCCAAGGGAGTGTCCTTGAGCTAAGAGTTTGGCGTTCGCGAATCTTTGGAGTGTCGTTTCTAGGGTAGTCATTCTTAAGAGGGGAGCTACTGCCAATAGCAGAGAGGAGCTCCGTCATCTCTGCATCAAAATCGGAAGCGGATTATGATAAATGACTCCAAAGTCTCCAATAGCTTAGAGGAAAGTTGCATTAAGTTCTGATAAGACTCTATTTTATATATAATTTTAGCCCATTATATTACTCTTTGGTATAACAACTGAGACTTATAATAATTAATAGGTTTTCTTCCTATATTTTAACGTTTTAAGAGTTACTTTATCTAAGTAATAAAGTTGTAATAAAATATGAAAAGTATGCCAAATAAATTACTTGCTTGATTCTAGTACTATTTATACTTGCTAATTTGGCTTATTAATATTTATAATAGTGATTTGTGTTACTATGCAAATATATTAGTTTGGAGCCCAATTGTTTATTACCTTATTGAATTGTTTTTAGGTGAAAAGAATTTGCAAGAAGAAATATAAAAGCAAACCTATCATACTAAAGCCCAAGAATTTATAACCTCCAAACAACAAAGAAAATAAAAGATAGAAAGGAAAAAGGGTTGTTAGGGTTGTGAGTGCGTAGCGGAAGCAAATTAAAGATGAAGAGATTGAGATAAATAAATAGAGTTGGAAATATGTGGCAAGAAAAGTAGTAAAAGATGGACACAGAATTTAACGTGGGAAAAATCCTTAAATAGAGGCAAAAAACCCACGGACGAGGAGTACCCAAAATCCACTATATAAAATAGGAGAGTACAAGAACCCTATATATTATTAGGGTGAGTATTACAATAAAACTCTCACTATAATATTAAACTCGCTAAAGAGTATTACAAAGAGGGATAGTGGATTAATAAAATAGGTGGATTAAAACTAGGAGGTTTTATAATGTAGGAAGACTTGTGATATGGCTTCTTTGATTTGATGTGTTCTTGGTGCATGCACAACACTCTATTTATAGGCTTGTAATGTCGGTTAGTTGAGCCTTGAGGAAACAAGAAGAGCTTAGCTAGAAAGCTCTAGAATCCATCTAGCAAAAACACGTAGCATCACCCCTTCTAACACCATATCAAGAATTTACTAGATGATTCATGAAACTTACTGATATATATATTTAGTGTGGGCAACATGTGATTTGGGCCAAATAAAATTTGGGCCATATTAACCCAACAATCTCCACCTTGGACCAAATTTTATATGTACTCGTCGTATGAACCCCGAACATTATGTAGATATGTCACGCTGGCCCAATCTTATATTGGGCTTAGAGCAATGTGACATGCTGGAACTCGTTTTATGAACGCATTGATGCCGACTCGGGGTTATGTAGGAAGAACCCATAAGAGAAGACCCTTGTAATACATAGAGATTTCTATGTCTGACGGCCTTCAGAATTTCATGAGCACCTTTGGAGACTTTAAGTACTCCACCTTGAGCCGAAATCTTGCACCCTTTAGAATCAAGAGTGCCCAAAGAAATGATGTTCTTGTTCAGATCAGGAACATGTTGAACATTGGACAGAGTCCTGATCTTACCATCTTATGTCCCGGACAGAGCCAATACCACGAACTTTGCAACGGGAAGCGTTGCCCATAGAGACGGATCTATTCTTCACCGATTTGTAATCAATAAAGTAATCCTTTTGAGAACAAATATGGTAGGTGCAACCGGAATCAAGCACCCAATTAGAAGTTCACCTTCTTCCAGGAGAAGTAGCCAAAAGAACATCATTGGATTCTATTTCACCAAAATCGGCTTGTGTAGTTTCCGATGCTTTTTTCTCATTTTCTTCCCTTTCGAGCTTTTTCTTTAATTTTAAGCAATCGGAAACATCATGCCCATTCATCTTACAATATTTGCATAAATTTTCAGATTTATGCCCATTAGATATGGCCCTATTTTTGGTACTTATTTTTCCGTGTGATCTCCCTTCTACATTTAATCCTTCGGCATTATCGTTGGAATTCACTTCAAGGTCAAATTTTTCTTTTGAGAGTAAATGTGATTTAACATCCTCAAAAGATAAAGTATCATTATTACCATATAACATGATTTCCTTGAAGTGCTTGTACGAAGGAGGTAGGGAGACAATTAATAACACGACTTTATCATGGACACAGAGATGTAGAGATGTAGAGATTGAGAGTAAATGTGAGTGCGTAGCGGAAGCAAATTAAAGATGTAGAGATTGAGATAAATAAATAGAGTTGGAAATATGTGGCAAGAAAAGTAGTAAAACATGGACACAGAATTTAACGTGGGAAAAATCCTCAAATAGAGGCAAAAAACCCACGGACGACGAGTACCCAAAATCCACTATATAAAATAGGAGAGTACAAGAACCCTATATATTATTAGGGTGAGTATTACAATAAAACTCTCACTATAATATTAAACTCGCTAAAGAGTATTACAAAGAGGGATAGTGGATTAATAAAATAGGTGATTAAAACTAGGAGGTTTTATAATGTAGGAAGACTTGTGATATGGCTTCTTTGATTTGATGTGTTCTTGGTGCATGCACAACACTCTATTTATAGGCTTGTAATGTCGGTTAGTTGAGCCTTGAGGAAACAAGAAGAGCTTAGCTAGAAAGCTCTAGAATCCATCTAGCAAAAGCACGTAGCATCACCCCTTCTAACACCATATCAAGAATTTACTAGATGATTCATGAAACTTACTGATATATATATTTAGTGTGGCAGCATGTGATTTGGGCCAAATAAAATTTTGGCCATATTAACCCAACAAGGGTGCTGGCAAAAAGAGAGAATTAAGGACAGAACAAGAAACCTGATAGCAGCAATATAAAAGAAAAACCAAAGAAGGAGAACAGGGGGTACGTAGGAGGAAGAGGACGAAGAACAGCAGACTACAGAAGGAAATTGGACGCGGGACGCCAACACGAGAGCAAGCGTCGTTCATGTGATGACGTTCATCTGAATCTGGAGTTCTTCCTCTCTTTTTTTAGTTTATGTTATCTAATTTTGTTAATTACTATGCTTAATTTCAGAATTTTATTCTCAAATAGATGGGTTAATTTAGTTGTTATGTCTAGCTAAATTTTCATGTTCTAGGACTAGATGTAGTCTTTTATTTTCTGTCAATGATTTGAACTAAGTTGTTTGGATTGATTTATTTTCATTGCAATTTGATAATCTTGAGTTCAATTGCTTACTTTTGATAAGGGCCCTATCAATTGTATGTTTAAGGTATTGGATTATTAGCGGAAGTGAAAGTTCAATATTAGTTCGTGGGATTATTAAACGCTAAGTAGTATAATTTTAGGAATAGTTATACACTTAGGGTGGTCTTTTATATGAATTCTTATCCTTAATGATTTTGTTCTAAATTTTATGACCACGGAAGTAGGCATAAGTTTAGTATTCAAATATACGTTTTCTGCCTTGGAAGAGGGGATAATATACATTAGGAATTCGACCATTGCGATCTAATTATTTTAACCTGCAATTAGTTTAATTTCATTGTAGAAGTTAATTGGCGAAATCTAAGTCCTAGAACCATTTCTTATACTTGATTTATAACTATTGTCTGACGTCTTTAGAGTTAGAATTAGTATAGTTCTTATTTTATTAGTCTAGTTTATCACCACCAATCACTATTTTCGGATCGTCTAGATAATATTAGTATCTCTTAATTTGGTAGTTGATTATACCTCCTTGTGGGAAACGATATCTTGCTTACCCTATATTTATTTTAATTGACCCGTACACTTGTGGTATTTTAAGGTACATTTAGGACCGACCAAGTTCCTACTCAGTAGGTTCGTGAGCGGAATCAACAAGGTCATTAGTGGTACCTACGGGGTTAAGTTGTATATCACCATCACAAGAAATTTGGGATTCGGCTTAAGTGGCAAAGGCATCAGAGGCGGGGAGGGGATTGACAATGAGGGCTAATAGGAATAGCAAGGAGGGGGGTTCATTACACAAGAAAGAGTCATTTATTAGGGAGTTTGTAGCAACACGAGTAGTAAATTTAGAACTTCAGGGGGAGAATGTACGACCATGCTAATGGCGTTGGAGCCTAACAAATAAACAATCATAAGAAAGAATAGGAGTAGAGTGATTATCAAGATTGTTTGCCTCCAATTAAGTAACAACAAGATCTAAATATGGGGTCTTTTCGGACAAGTTTTGAGAAAGTGATCTTTATTACTTCCACACAAGAACCTCTAGGTAAGAAAAATTCAGAAGTTTCAAAATCAGAGGTCATTTTTAAAGAGCATGGAACTGGCTTGGCAATGTTGATATTGAGGCAAACTCTTGGAAATTGAGCTTTTCATCATTGAGGAGAGTGAAACGATCAAGCTTAACTAAGTGACTAATCTTTTGTGTAATAGTGTCTAAGTGATATATGGACCAAAATTCATTAGGAAGGAAGGCAATTTCCACCCAGTTATCAACATGGGCAATAGTGTTATAGAACAATTTAAAATGATGGTTCCACGAGAGGAGAACAAAATTTTAGCCTTGAACAAACCAGGATCATTTATCTCAAACATCAGTCTTATGAATAGGATTGGAGAAATGGATTAGAAAATCATCCATTGGCAAGGTCTTGGATGGACACATCGCCATGAATAAATTATCAATCACGACGTAAACGATTAACAATGGAAGGGGTGGGAATTGGGCCACCCAGAACCTTGCCAAACAAACAAGAATGAAGGTTGTTTAGTTGACTATCATCAATAGTGGGGGCAGCCAGAATTACGCTTGGGGAGGCTGATTTGAAAGGTTTGGGATAACAGGACTTTAGTGCCCTGGTTCACGGGTAATGGAATATGAACTTTCACTTATGGTCCATTGGTGGTAAAACGGTGGTAGGGTGGGTTGGATCTGACCAGAATAGTGATCCAAATTAAAGGGGCAATTGGAGTGGAATTGGACCGATTAAGGTTAAGGGGAACAGAATCAAAAGCGCTAGGGGGCATTATATTGATGAAGTTGGGTGGAATATCAAACATGAATACAAGAAAGGAGAAGATGAAGCAATCAGAACAGGTTGTGAGCAAGGTTTGGGAGAAGAGATAGTATGGTGAATAGTCACCCGAGAAATTGCATTTTATATAGAGGGAAGAGTGGAACACCTGAGTCATCACTAAGAGAGGAAGGAACAAACAATTCATATAAGGGGGAGAGAGATAGAGAAAAAACTTAGAGAAAATCAAATCTTAATTAATACGCAGCCGAGGGAGGGGAAGAATGAGCGAAAAACCACTCACAAACAACAAAATAAAGCATAAAATAATCATGATTAAGGCATAAGAAATGAAAAGATATTTCTCAAGAACAATAGAGTGAAGATCTCTCCAAGCCCGGAAGAGGAGAGAGAAAGTTCCAAAAATTCTGATTAGAAAAATGAATGCTTGCTAAAGAAGATATAATATTAAAATTCAATTTTTAAGCTGGAGATGTTGAAGAAAAGGCCAGATCTCGAAAATCTTGAGTTGACGCATTGTTCCGGCCGTCGATTTGTCATCATTAATTAGACAATTTCTGGTAATTAAGTAAACTGGAAATATAATCTTGTGCAGAGGACCGATCAGGGGTAGATTCTTTTTCAAAATTAGTATTGAGCAATAGGTAATATGACCTATAATTAGGGGTACGGAGTGCACCGATCCAAAACTGGACCATACCAGACCGGTTGGACCAGTGGACCGTAATCTGAATTGTATTTGGACTGGTCCAGTTCCGGTCCGATTTTGGACCGATTCGACCGATATTTGTATATTTGTTCAAAAACATTAAATCTTTTTAGCTTAGGTTTAAATATATATAAATATATAAATTCGATATTTTAAAATCTAATAATTCTAATAGCAATAATCTTAAAGGCAATAAAGATGAGGTTTTAACTTTCTAAATTTTAAACTTTTTTAACCTTAAACCTTTATTTTAACAAAAAAAAGCAGGGATTCTAGTCCATCGGTATCCCAAAATTTCATGGATCGGAGATCGGACCGAAATTTTCCAATCGGTCCATTCCAATCCCGGTCCAAAACAGCACACCACTACCGATCATAGAAGGGTAATTATTGGCATTTGGGGAAGCTTTTTAGGCGTTCAGCGATTGTCCACCAACATTGAGAGGCGGGAGAGGAAGAGACTCCATGAATGCACTAGTGCATAATTGGCATAAAGTATAACACAAAAGTGTTACTTAAGGGCCTAAAAATGTAGCTTTAGGCACTAGGTAATTCTTTTAAAAGTGAAACATTTGCCCGTACTATATATTCTTTAAGTTAACACTTTCGAATGCTAATGTTTCACTTTCTCAAGTGTTACACAAAATTATCTAGCGTAAAACTAATGTAACATATTAATACCGTTTCTCATAAGTTTTTATATAACCCTTTTTCATCTATACTAACATTTTATATCATTTCTTGAATTATAGTAACACTTTATTAGATATTATGTATCATTTTAAGTCATCATATGTGACATTTTGTTAGATATTAGGCAACACTTCTTATTAGCTATATTTATAGTATTACTTATATTTCACATGTTTTATAGTAACTTTTTGTTAATTTGTGATAATAATAATAGTAAAACTTACAAAACATAATAAACGAAGAGGAAATAGAATGATATATTGTATGATTAAAAAAGTACCGCAAGTGCATGGTGTACAAAAGTAGTATCACGAGCAAATACGGGTCGAACCCACAAGGATGTATATACCTTGTTAACTTATCCACTTGATTACTTTAACTTAATTAAAAACTTAATTAGTTAATTAATTAGACTAAACTAGAATTACTATTAGCAAGAAAATAACAAAAGGAAAAAAAAGTGAAGTACTCTGACCAATACCCACGAGTAACATGGGTACTTAATAGTAATAGTGATCTACTATATAACAAATGAGATTAACACTAGACAATTGAATTAAAGAGTGATGCAATTAGTCATCACCACTAACAAGTAATCCATTTATCTAACTAATAGATTTATGCGCAAGAGTACAGTTTAGTCAAACTATTACCAAACGCTCATTCATCCAATAGGATGCAAACCAAAAGATCAAATATCACGATGATTCAGGAAGTAAGTAAATAACGCAGCAAAAGAGATAAGCCACAAACTAAACGAGATCAAAATTTGGAACTCTAATACTAACAAAATCAACAACTGTAAATCAATATAGCAAATATGAATGTGAAACTTGATTGAAAGTCAATAAATAGGGATCAAAACTAAACAAAACTGAAACAAATATATATACTTCCTCCGTTTTTTATTAGATGTTGCACTTTTCAAATCACGGACTCCTAGGTGATTTTTGGAGAGGAGAGAGATAGAGAGAATGAAAAACAAAAGGGTCCCATGTGAAGATGTGATAGGAGAGAGATAGAGAGAAGTTATTACCCAAAATAAAAGTGTAACATCTAATTTAAAACTTCCTAAAATAGAAAGTGTAACATCTAAAAAAAAACGGAGGAAATATTGAAATTGAAAGTGAATGAAAGTAAATCAACGAAAGATGAAATAAGAATTGAAAGAGCGAGATAAAGGAACGAAATTACCAGTACAATTTCAATTGAACGAATAAAAATGAAAATCAACCCAAACCAATTGTAATCCAAGTCGCCGCTGTCACCGACGATTCGAAGCAATTTAGACTGAATTAGAAAATTTTATTTGAAAGGAAGGAAAAGTGGGCTTAAATGTTAAGCGGGTATCTTCTCTCTCCTCATTTCACTCGTATCTTATCTCTCCTCATTTCACGCCTATCTTCTCTCTCTCCTTCACTCATTCTCTCTCTCCTTTTCGACCTTCACGCCTATCTTCTCTCTCCTCATTTCACGCCTATCTTCTCTGTCTCCTCTCATCTTCACGCCTCAGCTTCTCTCTTCCTCCTCTCATCTTCTCTGAACTTATTTGAGATTGGCTTTTCTGCTTCGTCGACATACCGATCGTTCTGCTTCGTCATACCGGCTTTTCTTCTTCGTCAGCCCACCTTTCGTCAACCTTCGAACGCCAAGCCAACGAAGACCGGCATCCAGATCTACTCTCTCTCTCCCTTCTCTTCATCTCCTCCTCATTTCCGCCCCTTTTCACCAGCGTTCGTCTCCACTGGCGTTCGTCACCACTAGCGTTCGTTCGTCTCGAGTTTGTTCTCCACGGCGCCGTCGTGTTGGCCGTCGTTCGTGTTGGCAGTCCATACCATCTTCCGAACAAACATTTCATAAGTTATGGTTTCAAGAACTAATGTCATTTTCTCATTTTTTAATTTTTTTTTTAATTAATTCTATGTATCTCTAATGTATTTCTGTATATCTATTTCTTTTTTCCTTTTCGTTTTTTTTCATTTTTCTTTATTAGCTTTGTTTTCATTTTTTTATATATTTTGTAATTAAGGTTTGTAAAATATTATTTTTATTGAATATATGATGGTTCGAGGTTCAAGATACTTAGAAATTTGATTATGAGAGGTTAATGTCATAATGAAGTAGTTTTTATTATTATATATAAATGTCAGTTTGTGATTTTGTTATAATTTTATCAGTTTGAAATTGATTTTGTGTCAACTGACATAAAAGTGAAAATTTTTTTTTTTTATTTTTATTTTTTTTGGGGTCCAAAAGGGCTGCGGTTTTGGGCTAAAACCGCAACCCTTATATGTTAAAAGGGCTTCGATTTAGGCCCAAAACCGCAACCCGTCCAAAACTGAAGGGTTGCGGTTTGGATCCTAAACCGCAGCCCTTCACTTTTGCCGAAGGGCTGCTACGGAAAGGGCTGTAGGCCAACAACGCAGCCCTTAGGGCTGTTTTGACCGCAACCCTTCCTTATTTTTCCACTAGTGTAATAGTATACACTAGTGGGTAGATAAGGAAGGGTTGCGCTAAAAAAGGCCCTTAGGGCTGCGTTTTTTGACAGCAGCCCTTTCAATAGCAGCCCTTCACTTATTAAGTAGGGCTGCACTTTTACCTAAAAAGTGCAGCCCTTCAAGCTTAGAAGGGCTGCGCTTTTTAGGTAAAAGCGCAGCCCTTCTAGGCTTGAAGGGTTGCGCTTTTCTCAACAAGCGCAACCCTTCTAAGCTTGAAGGGTTGCAGCCTTCATGAGCCCTCATACTATGAAGGGCTGCGCTTTTTCAACAAGCGCATCCCTTCTTAGAAAGAAGGGATGCGTTTTTTTCAACAAGCGCAACCCTTCAAGCATGAAGGGCTGCGCTTTTCTCAACAAGCGCAACCTTTCTTGATTAGAAGGGCTGCGCTTGTTGAAAAACGCGCAACCCTTCTTGCTTAAATTTTTTTTTTAAAAAAAAATTAAAATCATCCACAGCCTGCACACCCCATCCCACCCACAGCCCCTGCCCACCCCAGCCTACCCCCTGCCTCTTCCCACACGTGCCAGCCTACCCACCCAGACCCCCGCCCCCCCCCCCACACCCACCCAGACCTGCTGCCCACCCTGCCCACCCCCCTGCCCACCCCAGCCCACCCCTGCCACCCCTGCACAGCCCCGGCTCATCCCTGCACACCCCCTGCCACCCCTGCACAGCCCCCTGCCCACCCCAGCCACACCCCTGCCACCAGCCTCGCACCCCCATCCCCAGCCCACCCAGCAGCCCCCACCACCCACCCCACCCCCACCCAAAACCTCCCTTGGACAAAAAAAATGCAAATGCAATAAGATATGACAGGTGGAGAAAGGTAATAATTAACTTCAAATATATATTTAATAATGTAAAAAGTGTACATAGAATTGATAGAAACTAGTACATTCGAGCTAAAATGTATCATATGCAATCATCGGTAATGTGAGACGCCAACTTATCTTGAACTTCATCTATTTCTTCTTTGGTGAAGTTCCTCAAACTTGGTGTGGATTTCTTCTCATTATAAACCTTGCAAAACAACCAAAGAATAAACACATATATAAGAATTCAATCATTTTACATAGTTTGTAGTTCTAAAAATGACATATACCTTCCTGAAATTCAATAAAAAAACAAATGCAAGCCTGAAAGTATACACACTAGTTATAATATATCTCATTTTATCATATTCAAAAAGAAAATGAAGTTAAATGACTCGAGAAATTGGAATTGGACGCAAAAAGGCATATATAGGCCTAAAATCACATTTATGTTCCCGAAATGCAACCAACAACAAATGCAAGCCTAAGAATCTAAACAATAGTTACATTATACCTCATATAATCATGTTCAAAGAAAATTTGGGGTTAAATGACTCGATAAGTACGATTTGGGAGCGAAAAGGCCAAAATAGGCCGGAAATGGCCTTTTCGTTCCCGAAATGCAACCAACAACAAACGCAAGTCTAAGAATCTACATACTAGTTATATTATGCCTCATATAATGATGTTCAAAGAGAATTTAGGGTTAAATGACTTGATAAGTACATTTTGGGAGCGAAAAGGCCAAAATAGGCTGGAAATGGCCTTTTCGTTCCCGAAATGAACAAACAACAATTGAAAGCCTAAAAATCTACACAATAGTTACACTATGCCTCATATAATCATGTTCAAAATGAATTTGGGTTTAAATGAATCAATAAATACGATTTGGAAGCGTAAAAGGCAAAAATAGGCAGAAACTAACATATACTAATTAATTAATAAGTTACATACATTTTGAAGATCATCAACATGTGTGCAACGGTTGACGATATCGAGCATGAACCTCATGACGTAATACCCACACGCAAGTCCACCTTCTTGTTGCGGACACTAAATTCACCAAAGGATGCAATAAATGACATTGATGTTAGATGTGTATTATGTGTTTCTATATATGGAAAAAAAAATTAGTCATGTTACCTCGACTGAATGCCAAACAGGAGATTTTGGTGCTCGAAGTCCTATTGCATTAACCTCCTTCATCACACTACATCAATACATTATTATAAGATTAGATATACATTTAATATTATTAATAAGTGCGCATATATTGAGTTTCGATTAGGCTACCTATTTAACAATGATTTGACTAGTAAGGGCCGCGGTGTTTGTTTACGCAAAGAATCAAAGTGGTAGGCTTCGTTATGTGACAAATATATTACAATCAGTGTTACCTTGACTGAATGCCAAACAGGAGATTTTGGTGCTCGATGTCCTATTGCATTAACCTCCTTCATCACACTACATCAATACTTTATTATTATAAGATTAGATGTACATTTAATATTAATAAGTGCACATATATTGAGTTTCGATTAGGCTACCTATTTAACAATGATTTGACTAGTAAGGGCCGTGGTGTTTGTTTACGCAAAGAATAAAGTGTGGAGGCTCTTCGTTACGTGACAAACATATTGCAATCAGTGTCCAATATTCCTACAATAATAAAATATAGTTATTATTAATCATAGAACAACTAATAGGTCAATATAATTAAAGTAAAGTGAGTTTAAGAAGCATACGATTCAATGTAAGGAAGAAAAATGATCTTATATCCAAGACGAGAACATGCTTTCAAAGAAGATGTGAGATACTCTTTCAACTCCTTTTTGTTTCTTAAGCAACTGTCATCTCGTACTATGCTTGGACATAACCAACCAAACATTGGCTCACTAGATGCAATCAATTCATTGTATAATAGCCTGAGAAATCATATTGATTAAAAGAAAACTTACTTATTATGGAAGTTAGTTGAATTGAAAACTACTTAATTAAAGCATATATATGTATATAATGCATATTTAATTTATATACTAAAGTATTACCTCATGAATGTTTGTATCATGGAAAACATTCAACTCTTCCCCACGTAAGAATTCTTTAATATCAACCTTAGAAATGAAGGTCGATGTATCCTCAAAGTAGTGGAATTGGTGGTGCGACAACTGAATCTCAATCATTGCTTCATCGCCTACATCGCTAGCGCACTCATGTAGCCAAAATCACGGAGAAGTAAGGCCTTGCACCACCTCGATCTCCGTAATGAGTGGACACTTTGTCATAGAAACATTTACTTTCTCCACTTCATCACGTCGGCCTTCCTGAGGTGAACATGCCTTCTTTCCTTTCCTGTCGGCCTTCCCTGAACCCTAGTAATTAGTCAAATTAAAAAGATATTACTGACAATCATATATATATATATATATATATATATATATATATATATAATATATTATATATATATATATATATATATATAGGAACTATAAAAGAAAACAATATAATATATATATATATACACTAGTACAGAAAAGGCAATTTGCGTCGGATGTGAGGCGCTTATTTGTGTCGGACTCTGGTGCGACGCCAAAGCCCTCGACGCAAATGACTCTGAAACGATCTGCGTCGTATGTGGGAACGACGCAGATGGTTCAGCTATTTGCGTCGCACTCGTATATGGTGCGACGCAGATGGCTATCCCAGCCCAATTCAGAGTAATGCAGAGGGTAATGTGCGTTGCACATTGCCTAGGGTGCGACGCACATTAGTGATTTGCGTCGCACCTCGGGCTATGTGCGACGCAAATTACTATTTTAATAAAAAAAAATTTTTTTTTAGAACTAGAATATACTACAAGATGATCTCGAACAGTAGAAGAGTAGAAGATTGAGAGACAAATTACCAACTGAAATCTAAGTAGGATTGAACACAACAAAATATATACCAACAAAATTCAATAATTTTATAATTTACAACTCCAATACAAAACATTAAACCACCGAAATTCTATAATTTACAACTCGAACACAAAATAATATAAAAAATGGTTTTTTCACCAAGTACCCCCGAGTTTTCAAAAAATTCACCTGGTACCCGCCAAGTTTTCAAAATTCACAGGGTACCCCTAAGTTTCAAACTAATACACGGGGTACCCTTAAATGCCCTTAATGACTAACGACGTTAACCGTCGTTAGTCATTAACCCTAATTTTCTGCTTTAACCCCAATCCTAACCCCTAACCCTAACACTAAACCCTAACCCTAACCCTAACCCACCTCCCACCCATCCTCCCAACCTCCCACCACCCCTGCCCCCTCCCCACCCTCGCGCCGCCCTCCCCCCACCCTCCGCAGCCCCTCCCCCACCCTCGTGCCGCCCTCCTCCCCCTCTCAGTTCAGTTTAGCAGCCCCCCACCCCTCCCTCTCCATCGCGCGCCCCCCGACCTTCCCCCCACCCCGCGCCAACCACATCACCACCCCCTTCCATTTTCGCACCCCACTGCCTGCGCCCCCCGCGCCGCCTGCAACCCCTTCTTCTTCCCTCTGTTTTTTTCGCTGTGGGGGGACTTTGTGTTTCGCGAAAATTGGAGGAGGGTGGTGCAACGAGGGTGGGGGAGGGGTGCGAAAATAGAAGCGAGGTGGTGTTGTGGTGGCGCGGGGGTGGGGGTGGGGGTGCGGGTGTGGGCGAGGGTGAGATTTCAGGGGCTGCAAAAATTGCGTGGAGTGGGGGAGGGAAGGTGGGGGGCTGCGGTGGGGGTGGGGGTTGCGAGGGTGGGGGAGGGGGGCTGCTAGGGTGAGGGAGGGGGCTGGGGGTGGGACAGGGGGGTAGGGGTGGTGGGAGGGTGGGGGAAGGGTGGTTAGGTTTAGGTTTATTAGGGTTTAGGGTTTAGGGTTAGTGTTAGGGTTAGGATTAGGATTAGGGTTAGGGTTAGGGTTAGGGTTAGGGTTAGGGTTAGGGTTAGGGTTAGGGTTAGGGTTAGGGTTAGGTTTAGAGGTTAATTAGAGTTGAAAATAGAAAATTAGGGTTAATGACTAATGGCGGTTAACGCCGTTAGTCATTAAGGGTATTTAAGGGTACCCCGTGTATTAGTTTGAAACTTAGGGGTACCCTGTGAATTTTGAAAACTTGGAGGGTACCAGGTGAATTTTTTGAAAACTCGGGGGTACTTGGTGAAAAAACCTTATAAAAAATCAAGTGCTCGAAGAAAATAGAAGATCTAGAGTAGAGAGACGCAAAATTTCCTTCCATTTCTGACGAAGAAAACTTCCAGAGAAACCAAAAAACAGATCTGCAAATGAAAGTAAGAAAAAAAAAGCAATAAAAAATCAGATCTAAAAAGTAAAAAAACAGAAGAAAATAATTTCAGAGAGATAAAACTCGAAAGACAATGAAAAAATGAAAAAATTAGATCTAAACAATGAAAAAACGAAGGAAAAACTTGTAGATCTGAAAACATGAAAAAATGAAAAAACGAAATTGTAGATCTAAACAATTAAAAAACGAAAAAACGATAATTTTACCTGCGAAAAGGCAATCGTCGGAAAACGGCTGTATGTTATCGTCGGAAAACTCATTTGTTTCTTAGGTTTAGAGCGAGGGAGGGAGAGAGAGGAGGGAGGAGAACTCAAAATCGCCAGAAACCGACACAGACCACCACCGTTTTACCTTCTTTCTTTCTCTTCTCTTCGCCGGAAACCACCAAACACGACCACGCACTTTGTTGATTTCCTTACAGCATGCGACGCACCACAGCTGCCGTTTTAGCGTTTGTCAAACTGAAATTGTAAACTGAAGATTTTGAAAGAGAGAGGAGTAGATCTGAGAGAGAGAGAGAGGAGTAGTGAGAGAGAGAGAGGAGTTGGATCTGAGAGAGAGAGAGGAGTAGTGACGGCTAGTAAAGAGAGAGAGAGAGGAGTTGGAGAGAGAGGCTACTGATGAGAGAATTAGGGTTGGATCTGAGGAGGAGCAACTATAACACGCGTATAGTTGGATTGGGCTTTTAATGTGCGTCGCACAATGGGTCGGACGACGCGCATAGCTTTTGTTATGTGCGTCGCACCATGGGCTTCATGCGACGCACATAGTTATTTTGCGTCACACGTCAGTTAGATACGACGCACATAGGTTGTCTTTTGCGACATTTCCTTGCAGCATGCGACGCAAACAGCTTTTTTGCGTCACTTCTGTGTTTGTGCGACGCAAATCGTCCTTTTTCTACTAGTGATATATATATATATATATATATATATATATATATATATATATATATATATATATATAAATTATGTTAATCATTGTACCTCATCTGATAACCGCACCAATGCATGTGGCCATAGAACATAACTGCCAAGGGCATCAGTCACTGACTGTAGACCAACTTCTGCATTCGGCAGCGGTAAGAGGTAATTCTTCAAAACCGGGCACAATCTCTGAAACGTTATCCACATAGTGAATATCAGCGACTGCGTAGTTGTGCAATCGTACCCGGTCCCTAGGAGGTTGTGCTTGGCCACAAGCAACAAGAATGAATCTTCCATGACCTTTATTTGCCTTCCTTAGCCTCTTCTTCCTACAATTGACAAAACCCACATTGCACATTAATCATTTACTTCAATTAAGAAAAATAAAAGTAACTTAAAAACAAGATTAATTCATACTTGGTGGCGTGGTGGCAGCAATGTGGTGTGGTGGAGGAGCTCCACTACACCCTAAACCACTCAAATGGTGGAGAAGAGAAGATAAGAGAAGAGAAGAGACGAAAAGAGAAGAGAAGAGGAGGGTAATGGTGACGGGTGGTGCGCAAGGTGGTGGTGCGCAAGGTGGTGGTGCGCAATGTGTTGGGTGGTGCGCAATGAGGTGGTGCGCAAATAACCCACTCAAATTAACTGGGGGTGGGCAGCAGTGGTGGGAAACAATGTGGTGGTGGTGGAGCAAAGTGGTGGGCATCAGTAGTGGTGGTGGTGATGGTGATGGTGCACTCAAATTAGGGTTCGCGGACTGTGGTGGTGGAGGAGCAATGGGGTGGTTTTTCGCTCGTGAAATTTATCTAAGGGAAGGAAAAATTACTAAGCTTTGGTATACTACTGTACATGCGATACAAAAATCAAAAAAAAAAAAGAAGAAAACGTAGGGCTGCGCTTTTCCAAAAAGCGCAACCCTTCGTTAAAGAAGGGTTGCGCTTTTACTTAAAAGCGCAGCCCTACTGTCTAGAAGGGTTGCGTAATGAAGAAAGCGCAGCCCTTCCAGCGCAGCCCTTCCTTTTTTTCCCGGTAGTGATAGAACTATACCTCTTGATGCGTGAATTCCTTTGCACACCACAACCTTCTAGTGGAGATCCTCTTAGAACGTCAAGCGTCGTTCCTCTAGTATTGGTCCACAAACAACACTTTGATCACCACGTATGCTAGTACGGAAAAGAGAAAACACTCTCTTACTTTTAGAGGTGAGGCCGAAAATGGGTGTGAAAAGCTAAGAGAAAAAATCAGATTTTTCTCTCAAGAAGATGATGTAAAGATTCTCTACTATGTAACCCCTAATACTAGTATATAGGAGAGGTTACAAGTAAGACTTCATGAGGTTTTATTAGCCTCATAATGTCATGCATTATGAGCCTAATAAACTCATAAGTTACATGTCTTTCCACCCACCATAAAACCGTCCAACCCATTTCACAAATGGGTTTGGATATTAACCACGTGTCATTATTACTTGTGTGACCTCATAGGACTCAATAATACTAGTAGTTGGCCCAATCAAGCCCTATAAATTGGGAAGGTGGACATCTAGTTGCATCATCACAAAAGATCAACCAACATCCACAAATCCAAGAAGCCATACATAGTAAGCCTCCTTATCATATTTACCCTCCTTGTTTATATTCCACTTTGTATAATTAATCCACTATTTTTATTTGTAATACTCTTTAGTGAGTTTATCATATTCTATTTGACGCGGCATGGAAAAAGGAGACAAGAGTTATGGGTTGTGCGTGGGTTGTTCATTTTCTTTCTTCCTCACACAGCTGGAGAACGGTGGCGGTACATATGGACTTGCTTCCTCGGCTCTCCATGTTGAGAGTCAAGCTTTTCTTAAAGCTCTTAATTGGGCTCATTCACATGGTTTGCAGTGCATCTCGTTCTTTACTGACTGCACAAATCTCATAATGGCCCTGAAATATCATATAGTTGTCCCTTCCTCGGTCTACTGGACTATAAGGGACATTAATTAGACTCAAAGCTGCATCTTTGTATTGGTGTTTTCTTTTAAAAGTGAATCGCCAACAAGTTCAACGAGCGCAAGATACAGCGCAACTGTGTGCTAGAACTTGTTTACAATTCACAATACAATTCACAACTTACATGTCTTATTTCTTAGTTTGTTCCCCCATTGTCAAAAAAGTAAAAATATTTAGGGTCTTTGTACTCTCTTATTTTCATATAGTGGATTTTGGGTACTCGTCGTTCGTGGGTTTTTTGCATCTATTTGAAGATTTTTTCCACGTTAAATATTATGTGTCTATCTCTTTTACTACTTTTCTTGCCACATATTTCCAACTCTATTTATTTTGCTCAATCTTTACGTCTTTATTTTGCTTCCGCTACGCACTCACAACCCTAACAATAGAAAATACCCCTTGAAGCTCTTGATCGTTCGTATCTTTCAAAAGATGCTTATGAAAATCTCTCCATTTGGGAACCGACCATTTGACGTTTTAAATCTTCCAAAGCATTTGGAAATCTCCCCATCTGGAAACAAATGAAACAAGCTTACATGACCACCTGCTTATAACGCAATTAGTAACAACATATTAGACTAATCTCTGACTCTCTGTTAATCAAGACTTAATAGAAGTAATACTGCAAGTCTACGCCTCTGCAAGTGCAATCATGTTCGACATGCATATGCAGCATGGAAGGCTCCTCAGTTGCTGCTGAATGTAAACTAGCACTTGCTGCCATGCAGGGCTATTATGCAATGAACAGACTTTATGTAAAGGGTATTATGGGTATGAAAGCCATGTATAACTTGACACAATTGATAAAGTCTAACATTATGTTCTATAGCTAGCAAAGCTAATAGATGTTGGTAATTAACAGTCATGAAATTTTAATATCACATTTGAATACCCATGGTGATGAAAATATATGAATGCAATAAGATATTGCCTCTACTCTTTTAGTTCCCCTATTTGGAATCTTTTGGAAAGACAAAAAAAATCAAATCAGGAAGATTAAATGGAATTGGCGGGGGTATTTGGATAGAAGACCATTAATCTCTATTATATAAGGGAAGGGGGAGCAATGGTGTCCTCTTTTGAAACGCCTATTTTGCCCCCTTCTCTTTCTAAATTACAAAAGGAATGTCAAAAATCAAAATACCGAAAATAATTTACAACACTCACTCATAAATCACTTAAAGAAGAAACTTATAAATCACACATACAATTGAAAAAATCAGTTATAAAAATCACGCAAATACTCAAATAATCAGGAACTTTATCAAAACTTAAAATTAATATACAAACTAAAACTAATAACTAGAACGTCAATACATACAAAAACATTTACAAAACTGAAGTACTTACAAATCACTATTCTCAAGAACCATTCACAATTAATGGTGGGTCATGATTAAAAAAATAGAGGTGTATTTGTAGTGAAATCAGAATTTATAAATTAGACAAGGAAAAAAATTATTTACTTTTTTTATAGTGTTTCCTATATATAATGAAACTTTTACATATATTTGGACGTATTTTTTTCTATTATATAATAGCGATAAATTAATAGGTAAAAAAGTTTATATAAATATCATTCAAGAATTAAAGTACAAATATCTCTATTATATAAGGGAAGGGGGAGTTTGGTGTCCCCGAATGAAGAGACTATCTTACCCCTTCCATTCTAAATTACAAATTCACTTACAAATCAAAGGGGACTTCAAACAAAAATATCAAAAATATAATTATAATATCACTCACAAGTCAACTAAAATCATAAAATTGCATAATTTACGTTATGCAAATCATAAAATGAGGAAACTTTACAAAAATTAAAAATCACTTACAAACTACAACCTATGAAAAATTGACTTGAAATCAAAGTGTCTACTTTTTTACAATTTATGAAGTACCGTCTTAATTCAAAAATCAACTAAAAAATTATAATGTTAGAAATATAAATAAATTCAAAAAAATTCTATTTTATTCATAGAATTTAACTTTGAAAAGTAAAAAAAAAAAAAAAAACAAAAAGAATGGTGAGAGACTTAAGTGACAGAAACTAAACCAATCAAATTTTGCAACTAAAAACAATTATAATTCGTATGTATAATGTTCAAATTTTGACTCTTATGTCGAAGAAAATTGAGTTTCTGTTCGAAAAAAATTCAAGCACGCATCGCGTGCAAAAAATTCTAGTCTCTATTATATAAGGGAAGGGGGGAGCAATGATGTCCTCTTTTGAAATGCCTATTTTACCCCCCTTTCCATTCTAAATTACAATTTCAATTACAAATCAAAGGGGATTTCAAACAAAAATACCAAAAATATATTTATAACAATCACTCACAAGTCAACTAAAATCATAAAATTGCATAATTTACGTTATGCAAATCACTAAATTGAGGAAACTTTATAAAAACTTAAAAATTCACTTACAAACTACAACCTATAAAATAAATTGACTTGAAATCAAAGTGTCCACTTTCTTTACAATTTATGAAGTGTTGTACTTAATTCAAAAATCAACTAAAAATTATAATATTAGAAATCATAAATAAATTCAATAAAATTTCTATTTTGTTCATAGAATTTAACTTTGAAAAGTAAAAAAAAAAAAAAAAAAAAAGAATGGTGAGAGATTTAAGTGACAGAAACTAAACCAATCAAATTTTGCAACTAAAAACAATTATACTTTGTATGTCTAATGTTCAAATTTTGGCTCTTATGCCGAAGAAAATGGAGTTTCTGTTTCGAAAAAAAAATCAAGCACGCATCGCGTGCAAAAAATTCTAGTAGGAACATATGAGACTTTCTTAATAAAATCATCTATAAATTTATTATCATTGTCGTCTTTGTGACCTCTTATCCAACAAGGTGTTAAGAGTCATGACAACTTTCATCAGAGTTTTAATGAGTAAAAATAGCTAATAAATGTAATAGTTGAGAGAAAGAATTGTCATAAATTTATAAATTTTTTTTTTAAAAAAACTACCTTTTATAACTAACTCTTGTCAAAAAATTAGGGGCCGTTCGGTATACTACTAGTTTTCAGTTTTGCTTTTTATGATTTTAAAATCATCTCTATTATATAAGCCAAGGGAGAAGGTGTGGTGTCCTTTTTTGAAGTGACTAAAATACCCTTAATGATCTAATTAATGGAATGAAAAAAAATTACAAAAAGCAAATCATTTAAAAATTCTCATTTCAACTTGCCATTTAAAACAAGTTTAAAATGGTATATGCATCAAATACTTCAATCAAAAATTAAATGGACAAAATATTTTATTATATAAAAGAGATGACATACATAACGTCACATGAAAAGTCTGAACATTCACTACCTTTGATCTCTTTAATTCAGTTAAACCAACTCATTATTTTTGTTCTTTTTGTTCAATATTCATTTCAAAAAATAAATGTTAACAATCACTCACAACTTTTTATTTTTTTACATTAGCGAATTAATATATCTAAATTCATCTAACTGTTGAATTATTCACATTTAAGTTTAATCATAAATAAAGTACGAATGGAGTATCTAATAGAATAACAAATTTTGAAATGAACGCACGCATCGCGTGCATATGAAGGCTAGTATGATATAATGTAAGTAGTATTATAAATTTAAACTTGGTCATAATGATAGTAATTATGTTAATTTTAAAAACTGACAACTAAAAACTGGAAAATACTTTTTTATTTTATTTTCCAATTATGGTTTTTGGTTTTAAAAAAACTATAAACAGAAAACTAAAAACGATAACGAAGGGCCCTTAGTTTTTAAAAAAATTCTTTGAAAAAACTGCCTTGTATAACAAATTATTTTCAATATACTACCATTTTACGTTTATATTTAATATTAATAAATAAATGATAATCGTTGTAGGTGTTGCTGCCGGTGGGGTAGCGAGAAAAGAAGAAAGAAGCGAGAGAAGAAGAAATAAAAGCAATTTACGGTGATTCAATTACTAGTGATTAAACCCCATTTACGTTCAAATGGCAGTATATTGAAAGAAATTTGTTATATAAGTTAGTTTTTTGAAAGAAATTGTTAAAAGGTAGTTTTTTAAATTAATTGATTATAAAAGGTAGATTTATGAAAATTTTCCTAAATTTATTGAATATTTCATATGCTCTATCCAGCTATCTCCTTGTAGTATTTGACCATAAAATTACTCAAACAGTTTTTCAACAATGGCATTAATAAAATGAATTAAGGCATTTGATGAATGCGGATTTTTAATCACATACATAAACTTGAATATTATTATTAATCACATTCATTTGTCGTTTCATACTTATAATAGATAACTATTACTTTTGCTTTTGATATTATCCATGCTGATTTATGTACCTCTCGTATTTGGAGTTCTCAAGACTATAAATATTATTTAGTACTTTTGAATGATTGTACTCATTTTACGTGGACTACCCCTCTCAAATGTAAATATGAAGCTTATAAATATCTCATCAATTTTTGCTAATATGTTCATACTCAATTTGAACATCCTATTAAAGTTTTTCAATGTGATCATGGTCTAGAATTTGATAAAATCATCATTTAAATTATTTTGTGTAAAGCATGGTATAGTTTTTTGATAGTCTTATCCACATACCTCCTCTCAAAATGGCAAAACTGAATGCATGACTAAAACCTTGAATAATATGTCTCGCACTCTTGTTTGCCATGCCTCTATTCCTCCACAATATTGGGTAAAATCACTTGAAAAGGCCACCCATCTTGAAAATCTCTTGCTCACCAAAGCATTAGATAACATCACTCCTGCCAAAATCTTATTTCACCATCATATGACGACCTTCGTGTTTTCGGGTGTCTTTGTTTTCCTAATCTCTCAGCTACTACACCACACAAATCATGGCCCCTAGGTCCTTGTGTCTTTCTTGGTTATCCATTTAATCATTCGGGGGTATCGATGTCCTGATATAGGCACAAATGAAATCATTCTTTCAAAAAAGTCACTTTAGGCAAAAGTACCTTTTCTTTTAGCAATTTAGGTTAATTTTGGCTCAACATACAATTACTCCTGTCTTAATGATGATGAGCCAAGCCGACTCCTAACTCTCCCTTGGTTGCACCGCTAGCCATATAGGAGAGGCCTACTTCCAAATGTTCCCGTCACCAAATTCACCAGTTACTATAGCTCCTATACACATCCCACCGAAGCCCACTACTTCTCAAT